>NW_010160672.1:10017-14867 GCF_000695765.1 Mesitornis unicolor | reverse complement strand
GCCTGTAGCGCTGCATGGGGTTATTGCGATTCAGATAAGTATTTTGTTTAGGAGACATCTTTGAAAGAATCCAAGTGAATTTTGGATGGAAACCTGTGTAGCCTCCTGAAGGGTACACATCCAGCTGCCTGCATGCCATCTCTTTTCCCTTCTTTTCTGCTATTTTAAAGAAACTGCCTGGAAAAATCCCAGAGGTATGGGATATAATTACTTCTTGACAACGTGTCTGGTTGGGATTTCAGGACATGGAGATCTACAGACTCCTAAGTTCCTGGTTTCTTTGTGGCTTAGGTTTCCAGTACCATGAAACACAAAAGGATCACATACGGAGATGCTTGGGAAAGGCTCCTTAACAATTTTTTAGGCATCTAGGGAAATTGGGAAGAATATTTCATTTAGGAAGCAAAAAATACTTTTTTGCACCAGGAAAGTGTTTGTGTTTCTAAAGCAAAATACCTTTTAATTTCTACAAAAAGTGTTCTGTAAATGATAGTGAGGTTGGGTTTTCCTGATTTTCATTTTCCCGTACCCTTGATTTTGCCCCTGCAAAGGTGAATTCACTTTTCTTCTGATTTCAGGGCACATCCCGGTGTAGCACTGCATTTGTTTCAAATGAACACACAAATATTTGTCTGCTGTTGGAATGCAGAGAGTTCTACAGTGTTTGAAATCCTCTGAACCAGGTAGTCCCTGTGGTTTCCGAGAGGAAGGGTGCAGCAGCCGGTACTCCAGATCAGAGCTCATCTCCTCTGCTCCAAACAGCTTCCTTCTCACACCTCTAATGACCCTTGATCATTCCCATGGCAAAAGGCACCGAAGGCTGGGCTGGAGAATTGAATTTAGGTCTGTACAGACAGAGGACACAGGTGGATTTCTGATAAAAGCCCGATTTGTGGAGGAGGTGGCTTGAATGAGATTTTTCCCCTCGGTGAGACAGTGAACTCTAGATTTATGGTCACAGGCCCCTAATCAGGTTCTCCAGTGATGGGGGAAGGATGGGGTTCATTAAAAGGAAGAGAACACAAAGGTATATTTTTATTCACCACAGTCTCTTACCTGACCTATATATTTGGCTCTTGTTTCTGTGTCTTTTGATTTTTGTTTGTGCTTTTTCCTGTTATGTCCTTGAGTCTGAGCTATCCTTTGTAGTATTTGCACAGCACAGTTGTGTCCTGACCTGTGCTCTCTTCTGTGTTACAGCAGTATAACTATTTAATGACGGTAACAACAGAGAGCATGCTTACCCCTTGATATTTGGGAGACAGCAAGCTGGAATTTATTATTATTTCAGCAGCTCTGTCTGTCTTTCCAAGAGGACTGCAGACAACAAACACCAGTCATATAGTCCTTATTATATATCCTGCCTTCTCCCTTGCCCCTTAGCAAAACAAAAAAAAAAGAAGAGAAAATAAAGAAAGAGAAGAAAAAAGAGAAAAGCCAATTGCCAAGCTGCTTCTAGTTATCATTAATGTGGCAGAAGTTCAGATCCATTCTTGCTATGTCAGAACAGATTTGCTTATTCCCTGCTGTCAGCGGCATCTTCAGCTTATTCATGTTGTCGTACTTCCCCCCCTCCATTAGCTTGTCCATATGCTACAAAAATGTCATTATTAACTGGTTAATGCTGGTTCAAATGTCTGTGATTTCTCCAAGGACTTTTGTTTCGTTTACCTCCTACCCCATAGTGGTGTTCTGCAGCAAAACACCTTGGAGTGTGCCTCCTCCCACGGGTACGTGCTCCAGTGAGTTTCATTTTCCCATCACCATGTCCCGTTTCAGTCCATGTGCTAGGACTGCAGGTCATACAGGGCACCCAGATGCTTCTGCTTTTAAATTCATTAAATACGTTAATGGCAAAATTAGAACAAAGTTGGGTGATGGGGGTTTGGTCACAAAGAAATGGCTGAAATAGAAAAGGTCTTTTAAGGGCAGGGAACACTAAAAGCAGCTCATGGAAATGAGTGTTGAGGGGAGTGTTGTATGAGGAGACATGAAGCCAACAGAGCTTTTATGCTGGGAATGGAAATTTTAGAGCGTACAGAGTTCAACAGAGGAAACAGAAGATGATTGGGGAAGGTGAGATTGTATTTGCAAGATTATGAAAGCACAGAATCAAATTTAAACATCGTTTAAGGTGATACAACCTGAATAAACTTTGAGTTGGGCACAATCTAGCAGAGAGTGTGCAGCTACACTTGGCAAGACATTCAGGACGGCTATTAGACACTTAGAAGTACTTCTTCCATGCCAGCTTTTATGTTTCAGTGAAGGTGCCCGAACTATTTCTATTGGAAAATTTGTGATGAGGCAGCCCTGACTCATCTGAGCCACATGGAGAATTTTATTCGTTTTTATCAATTGCGCTGTAATGCAGTGGAACCCTAATAATGAAACAAGGACCTCATTGTCCACCTTGGAAAGAGCCCACGAGATATTCCCTGCCTCAGTGAACTTCTGATGTAAGCATAAGGTGAGAGGCAGGAAGTGAATGAAGCGTGCACTTCATCTGTGTGAATGGGTGTGCATCAGGGCACACAGAGACACGGAGATGGTGATGGCCATTAGGAGTGTAAATAGGAAATAGTTTTGAAGACAATGAGTTGTTACCTCTACCGTTAAGTGACTCTTTTGGCAACTCTGTATCCTCTCTTATAGGATGCTTGTTTGGGCATTAGTGCTGTGAGAGTTCCCAATCTCCTGCAAATCCTTTAATGTACTTTAGAAGCAGAGTGAGTGAAGTCCAGGGTCTGTAGGGAGCAGGCTGGGGAAGGTGATGTTTAACAGGTTTGATCTGAGTACCTGTTCTTGACTGGTTTCCAGTTAGACCAATAGGCCTTATTGGCTTATTGCTTTGTCCTTATCGTTTCTTGGCTTTCTGTGTTGGTGTTTTCCCTCTTGAATCCTTGAGATACGAATGGTTTGGGTCTTGCCAGCCTTACTTCCCACTGTAACTTCTACCTTTTCTGTCTTTCTGCAGTCATTCTCCTAGCCATCTCAGCTTTTTCATCAATCTTGTACAACTCTGTCATATCAGAGATAGGCCTAGGATTTTGATACAGTTAGATAAATGCATTAGGGAGGGTGGGAGGAAAACCTTACGGTAGTGGTTACAGGGGAGGGGGGTCACAGCGTGCCAAGTAACAAGTTTGTTCTTGGGAAGGGGTAGCAAAGCACTTGGCTATTTCAAGGGAGATTGTACGTGTCAGGATAACTGTGGCAGGTTCCTGGTGTAAAGGAATAAGCAACGGCATCAGAAGCTTGGATGGCAGAATGGGAGTGTATCTGTAAAGTGAAAGATCTGCTTCTGAGGATGCAACGTCCACATGGGCTTCTTCTGGGCTAACTAATGCGAGATGAGGAGCAAATAGCTGTACGAGTATGTTCGGTGTGCAGGAGCTCGTCTTTCAGCTCACTTGCTCTGTGGTGTGAAGCAAATCCTCAAAAGTGGGGAGAATTGGATGATTTGCTTCAAGATGCACTCCTTGTACTGCTTCCTTGGCTGAACTGAAAGTTTAATGTCAACATAGGCAACAGCTTTTTGATAGGTTTTGCTTCTCTTTCTAGTCATGCCCTATCCAATGTGTATTCCTACAGTCAGTGCTCACAATGAGGTTGTATTGTAGAACTGCTATGGATGAGAAGTCCACTCTTCAGGAGGGATCTGGGGCTTTTGTTCTTGAGCCTGTGCTCCTATTCTGGTTGTTACTTTATGGCCTAGTCACTTGTTCCCTGCTTTGTATGAATGAACACTCGCCTCCCTGTGACACTGCAAAATTTTTTGCTGTTGCAAAACTAACACCGCACAAATTTCCTTGTGTGATAGAGCAATTCTGATCGCTAGTTTTACATTAAATGGTAAATGTGAGCACACAGCAAATCCACTTCTATACTAGGCCATTATATGGCATGCATCTTGGAGGTACTTACCTTGTACTCATCTTTAATGCTCTGTAGGGTCAGTGTGACTTTACTTCAGATGATCTGACCTGAAGTAGTCTTTATAGCAAATGTTTGAGGATGGTGGCCAAGGGAGAAGCTAGTGAGTCGTGAAGGAAAATACAAAGTATTTGCAGGCTGCTGGTGAACTGTGATAGCCTTAAGTGTCCATAAATTCCTGGATGTTGGCCAGTTCTAGAGTGTTGTTTTTTCAGATGCCTGAAGTGAGGCTGTGTAGTTATTATCACGAGTGCCTGCCATTGAAGGATACGTTTCTAAGACTAATAAACAAGTGTAGCTCAAGGTGTCCCCATAGCAGAAGGGCTCAGGGTTTAAGATGTCCTTAGATACTCTAGGACTGATCCCGTGATTTATACTGTAATAAAACTTGTGGTGACCCAGCTGTGGTCGTGCAGATTTGAAGTGGAGCCTTGTTTGGTGTTTCTGGTGCAGTGTCAATAGGCTTGGATGTGTTCTGTATTCGTCTTCAGCTGCCTTTCTCTCCGACTTCGGCCAAAGGATGTAGGCTATGCACATAGCACTTTCAATACATAAGTGTAGATGGAGGGAGGAAAAAAAGGGAAAAAACACAAAGAAACTGAGAGGGATGGTGATTCAAGGTGATTTTTTTTGCTTTAAGATGAAACATGATAGTGTATTGTCTGCAGGGCCTGAGGGGTGACACAAAGGGTCACAGGAAAGCTCAGAGTTGCTCAGAATTAAGAAAATAAATCCCAGTTGTCAATTCAGGCACTGCAGCTGTGATCAAGAATGACAGATAGATTTTCTTTTCCACTAGATTTACTCTCTGATATCCGAGTTTATCACTCAAGCCAGGACTATTCATCAACCTTCTTGTCGATAATCCAAGCCTAGGTCAGCAAGCTACACTTTAATGATTCACTCCTAAAAAA
>NW_010160672.1:0-9986 GCF_000695765.1 Mesitornis unicolor | reverse complement strand
TTCCTGCTGCTTTTGCCTCAGATTTAGCAAAACGGAAGGAAGATAGGTATGAGGAACTGTTGTCCATTGAATGGTCTCCAAGAAGCACTGGAGATGATCTGTGTAATGATGCACAGCCTCCAAAGGCTGCCAGCTAAGCCCTAGTGTGTAGTGAGCTGTAGAGTTTCCCTCTCGCTGCCATCTGTTTAATTACCGTCCATTTAAAAACACAACGACAAGTAACCGAGTAAGTCCAGTTCCTGATAGAGAAGGGTTGATGTTGCAAAAATTGGATGCAATAGTTGCCCCCTTAGGGCAACTTACAGAGTTACTATAGGAACGACAGTCACCAGGAGCCTGGGCAAAGCACAGGCACATGGGCACAGTATTTTCATAGACACAGTGATGGCTGCTGGGAACTCCATCATTACAGAAGTGCCAGAAGCATATGTGGATGTTAATCAACAGGCAGGAACCCTGTATGTGGAGGTTGATACTAGAACTGCCATGGCTAAGGCCTCCGCTTATCTCTGTCATCTTAGATTAATCCTGACCCTGTCTCTCAATTAATAGCATAAGTCTGCACTTTTAGTAGCTGCTTCCTGAACTTTGCAGGTCTCAAACAGCATTGGGATCTCTTATCAACAGCTGAGCATCTAGCATTTAGTAGGTAGCATCTAGTAGGTAGAACTTTAGTTCAGGGAAGTTGTGAGATGCGGGGGGGAAAAATCATGCCAGGGTGGAGGTCCTGACCCCAGCACAGCACCAGCTGCATCTCCCTCTGTTTTGCCCTGGCCGTTTTCCTCTTTTTCCCTCATGCAGATTTTTCCCAGTGTCTAAAGCTGCTCAGGATCTCAGAGCCCACACATCCTATCTGCTTACAGGCCAACGCCATCCTGGGGTGGATGAGAAGGGGTGGTTGTAGGGCAGAGAGGTTCTCCTGCCCCTCTGCTCTGCCCTGCTCACACCACAGCTGCAATCTTGTGTCCAGTGCTGGGCCCTCAGGTCAAGAAGGACAGGAACTGCTTGAAAGAGTCCAGCAGAGCCACAAAGATGCTGGAGGGAGTGGAGCATCTCCTGCTGAGGAGCGGCTGAGGGAGCTGGGGCTCTTGAGCTTGGAGCAGCGGAGACCGAGGGGTGCCCTCATTCCTGGGGATCCATTTGGAAAGGGCAGTGTCAGGAGGAAGGAGCCAGGGTCTGCTCTGGGATGGCCAATGCCAGGACAAGGGGCAATGGGCCCAAGCTGGAGCACAGGAGGTTCAAGCTGAAGAAAAGGAAAAGCTTTGTGAGTGTGAGGGTTATGGAGCATGGCCCAGGCTGCCCAGAGAGGTTGTGGAGTCTCCTTGTCTGGAGACACCCAAAGCCCTGGCCGTGTTCCTGTGTGACTGCTCTGGTGATCCTGCTGTGGCAGGGGTTGGACTGGGGGAGGTTTTCAGGTCCCTTCCAACTCCTCATGTTCTGTGATTCTATGAATGAACTTTTCTGACCCCGAGCTCATCACTTGTCGTTAACAGCAGGTCCCACTTGTTTTCCCTTTCCTATTGTCCCTGACAGCCAATAAATATTTATACTCCTTCCCTTAACCTGCAGCCCTATGGTAAAGATTGAAGAGTCGGGCCCACCTGCCTGCTGCTGCTGAAGCCTGAGTTGAACCCCCCGAGGACACAGGAGGCTTGTATAGAGCTGTTTGATGCAGAGCGCCATGTGGCGAAACGGCTTTGCGAGCTGTGAAAGTCGGTTCCGCTGGGCTGCTCTGCAGTCTCAGGACATCTTGTTTGCTGCCTCTGGCACAGTTCTGAGAGGAGAGGGAGAAGCTGCAGATTTCTCAAACGCTCTGTGGCAGAGATGGAGGGGTAAAAGTAGAGAAGAAAATTAGAGAGCTGAAGGAGTAAGGAATGTCTATATAAATAAAAAAGGTGAGATGAGAAAGCAGAGCAAACCAGTCAGGCAAAGCAAATGCAAACAGTTTGATCTGAGAGAGTTTTTCCTTCAACCAATGTGCAAGAGGGGAGCTGTTCAAAGTTCCTTTCAGTAAGCACTATTTTATGTTAATGGGACTCATGGAAGTACAGCATGAGTGAGATGATGAATATGGGGGCGTTGAGATTTCTGACTCTCAGGACTTCTATTAACATCTTGAAGAGTGATGGAAAAGCCCAGGATGCTGCCATAACTCTGATGCTCTCCCTCACAGCACTCCTCAAGGAAATGGATTTAGTCTTGGCCTTGGGGAAAGGGAAGTGCTGAAGTATGAGCTGCTTGCTGTGATGTTACAAGCTTTCTGAGTGGGGGTTGAAATGGAGAGGACAAGTGGAATGGCTGTGTTAGTGTGTCCTCAAGGTATACCTTAGTGTGGCTCTGAATTTGTAAAAATACTGAGTTAATGATGGCATTTGATTCCAGCAGTGGAAGTAGCACAGCTTGGGCAAAGAGGCAACACTTAACCTCCTTTTGCTTTAAGTACTAAGCAGCAACCACAAAGACCTTCTTGTTTGCCAGCTGCTGTTGAATCCCTCAGCTCCAGTACTCTATGGGTCCAAGAGGAGTAACTGGCTGGTGAAAAGAGCCTGTTCCTCTTTCTTAAAGTCATTTTCCTGGTGGTGAGATCAGACCCAGTACTCTCCTTGGCTGGAAAAGCAGCATTCTCTGTTTTCTCCAGCAGTGGCACAAGGGTCTCAAAGCAGGTTTCCAGCTGTCACCGAGTTACTGACTGCCTGCTTTCGGTCTCCCAAAATCTGCATCTCAAATGAGGAGATGGAGAAACTTCAGTGGAGTTGCTCCAGAGATTAGTTTTGTCATTACTACATCTAAGGACTGCTGTACATGGGGAGATACCTTATGGCTATGTATGTGCTTACCCGTCTTCACTAGGTTTCCTGATTTAAATGGATTATGAATTTATCTCTGCTGATTAAAGCTACTGCCTTGTACCTGTGAATAGAGTAGCTGCAAGTTGTCAAGGCAACTCTCAGCCTGGCTGTGTCTCTTCTATTCTGGCTTGCTGTGCAGTTGGGTTTATCAGCAGACAAGCCTTTTTTGTCCAACAGGTGGGGACTGAAGCATGCTAAAAGTCTTGCTATGGTATATCTATCTTATTAATCCCTCTTTCTTGTGAGAAAGTACTGTCAGAGTGGCACTTCTTGTCCTCCTTGAATTCCCTTAATAAATACAAAAATCACAGGTATGTTTTGCTCTGCACTTCTGTGATTTTTGAGTTACTGTTTTTCTTAGTCCATGTGCTAACCCTGCTATTGCACCCTGCTGGTTCCTCTGAAGATATTCTGTACTGCTGTAGTCAGTGGAGTTATAATGGTGCAGCCAAGTTACTGGAACAAACTCAGGTTCAGTTCTTCTGTCTTTGGATCATTGCCTTTCTGTTGTGCCAGTTTGCATACTACTTCTCATGCCCTCATTGCAGTCTTCCTCATCTGCCTTAAGCCTTTATTTATTTCAACACCACCTCCTCTTGTGTCCCTCCACCCAAACAAAGACTTCTTGTGGAATAGTTTGGCTTCAGAAAACCTGTTTGTCTTTTCTTTATTTATATAGTGGAAGTCCTCTGAGTTGTCCAAGCTGGTAATTGCCCACGTCATCTCTGTATCGATTTACTTTTAATGCTGCTGAGCTCTTATTACTGCAGCTCACTGGGGAGAGGAAGAGGAGAGTGAAAGATCCAGGTCAGCACAGTCTCAGCAATAGATGAGTCTCATCAAATCTCTTTTCTCCCAGCTGCTGAATAACAGCTTTACTAGTTTTAAATAAAGCAAGAAAAGGAATGTGCAATGTAAAGAGTCATAGGAGGAAAAGAGACAAAATATTGCATGTTTAGGGAAAATAAAGGTAGAGGGTGGGATCTGAGCATCCTGGGACAGGGAGAAAAGTGGAGGATACCTTGCAAGATGTGGCAAGGGAGCACTATGGTTTGCTCTCCCACTGAAAATAAACCTTTTCTCCAGTACAGCTCCCATCATATGAGAAAGAAAACAGTGATGGAAGGAATCATTATCCTGGTTATAGCACATGCAGGATGTGATACACTCGTTACAACCTGCTCACTTCTGAGATGTAATGAAAGGGCCTGAGAGGTTGAGTGCTACAATCTGACTGTTAGACCTAAACCAATTCCTGTTCATAGACACGTGTGCATCTACCAAATGTTGCTGAACGCAGGGGCTCATGTCCTTTAAACAAAAAAAGGCTCAGTTGTAGGTATTTGTTGAGCAGTGGTGCCTATGTTTCTGAAATAAACAGGTTCCTTGTGCCACTGATCTCAGTAGTATTTAGTGCAGTGAGAACTAAGGTTATCTTGTGTGGAGATGGTACTGCATAGTGTGGGAACCCTGACACAGCTGCTGGAGAGCAGAGAGCACAGTCCCAGCGTAGTTGTGTGGTAGCCAAAAGCAGCCTCTCCTCCCTGCCTGATTTATGGCTGCAACCCATCTCCCTGTAGCAGTGACAACCGAAAAGCCTCTGGAGTGCTGAGCCTGATATGAAGCTCTTTTAAGAGTTCTCATATAAGGATCTGTAAGAGATTGATGGGCTAGAAATCTCACCAGAATGTGTTTCCTCAGGAAGTTGTCATTGTAATCTAATTTGGATTTGATTTGTCTAATCCTTTACACGCTCCTTTTTCTTCTCTCAATGGACATATTAGCGCATTAGCGTGGGGTTATCTGACTGACAAACCCTTCTCCAAACTTCTACTTCCAGCGTTGCCCTAATCCAGGAAATACTGATTTCTCTTAAGAGAAAGCAGAACTTTTTTAAAACTTTCAAGCAAGTTTAGTGTGTTCCTTGGTTCACTGAATTGGGCAGTCATCTTTTGCTAAGTCTTGCATATCCACGGAGGCAGTCCCATGGCCTCAGCGTTTATGGTTGATGCAGTTGCAGAAGCTGGTGTGGTTTGAACATCACAACACTTACCCCTCAAGGAGGGGTAGAAAGGGACACAGTGGGTATCCCAGGATATTTCCTTGAAGGACAGCTGACACAGCAACCTGTGCATGTCAGTGTGCTTAGCAGTTCAGCTCTATTTCTCAAGAGTTGTCTGTGGGGTGTGTGTGGAGGAAGAAGTCTGGTTTTGTGGGTGCTCCCTTTTGTTGTAACAGGAATAACTTGAACACTGTGTATGTGTAACTTTTTTGGGAGCAAGAGGTTATGTTTTGAATTAATCTGTGTATTTGTTGTTTCTTCAGACGGAGGCACAAGCCTGTTCTTTATGTTACACCAGTTGTCAGTGCTATGCTTTTTCTACCTTCAAGAACCTAGCAAGTGCCTCTCTCCTATCACACAGGATGTTTTCCAGCTGCCATGGGTGTGCTACCATAGTCATTTAATGCTGTCTTTCTGCTCCCCTTTCTTCTTTCTAACTGGAAGCCAAACTGTAGTAATTCAGTTCCACAAACAAACTGCATTACTTCAGTGTCTTTCTCTTTTCTATCAGTGGAAGAAAATGGCTTCAAGTTGCCACTGGTGTGCAGTAGCCAGCCTCCAGAATAGCTCCGTGCTTTCTGACTTCACAGCTTGGGGAAAGAAAACTGTAGCCCAGATGGCATCATGTACGAGCCAGACAAAAAGCAATTACTTTAGGACGTTGGTGTCTTCTTGAATTGTGCAGCAGAAAGAGGGTGCGGGATTGTAAATGTTGCAGTGTTGTGCTACCGGGGCAGATGCCCACTAAACACTGATAAACACTGGGGGGTTTAGTCCAGGCATAGTTTGCTTGTTGAGTTCTTCTGTGCAGCTGAATTCTGCACTCCTGAACTAGGTTTTCTTCTGCAATTGTGCAAGGGGTCTGTATGCACGTGTGTGCACATACACATCCTGTCACTAGCTCCCAGCTAATATCAGGGGAAAGAAGTCACAGAAATCAGAGGGGGAAAAGTGTTGGCTTTGAGCTTTTCGATTATCCTTATTTCTTTATTCTTCCTCAGACTTCCATCCTGCAACTGCATACAAGTAGAAGCAAGCAGGCAAAGATTCTACCGCGACCAGAAAGCCGTGATGGTTCTTTTCCCATTTGCAGTTGTAATAAAGGCCTCATGTTTAAATGACACCTCTTCTCATAGAGGGTAGTGCAAAGGAGACCCATCTGCTCTACAGAGGGGTTGCTTCAGTGAGATACCTGAAATGAGAGCTGTTGTTCCATTCAGAAAAGGCAGCCTGTTTGGTTCAGAGGTACACAAAGGCAATGTCAAATGAAAAGTTGAATTATAAGCCTTGCATAATAGGGACTATTACTCTCAAGTTTTGGATGTAATTTAGTAACAAATGCTGTACCGGGTGTTCCTTTGACACAACCTTCTCTCATTATATTCTTGGACTTCACAGAAGTCATGGGATTTGGAGCTATCCGCTGCGTGCAAGACTTATTTATGATGAAAGCAAAGGTTCTACAAATTACTTTCTTTAGTACTGTCCCCCTGGATACAAATTAAGGTTTGCTGTTTAGGGTACATTCTGTACAGCATGAGGAGTGTCATCTTGGGGTGTTCGTGCACTGGTGACCTTGAGATGTCATTCTCCAGCCAAAGCTGCTTCCTACGACATTCCCTTCCTGTGTTGTAGACGACTGCTAACAGGGAAGCTGGCCCTGTGCTCCCTGCGAGGTAACTCACGCTCCGATGGGAATGGATGGAGTAAGAAGTGCTTTGCTAAATGAAACGCTAAAAGGGACCAAAGTGGTTTTACATTTCTTTGCACTATTTCATTTGTGTACATGCCACAAATGATTTGCAGGAGTGTAAGCATTTGCCAGTCTAGAAAGCGAGCCCTTTTTTCTAAACGTTTACCAGACACTTCCTGCTATAGTTTGGTTTGGGCAAAGTAGCACCCAGCTTGAACCAGAACTGAACTGAAACCTTTTAGGTAGGGAAAAAAATTACAAGTTTTAAAGGGGAAGGGATGCAAAATGTTCTGCATCTTCTGTTTGTGTTTTTTTGAGACTTGGAATGGCAGCATGGGTATAAACAAGTGAGAGGTTTCAATTAAGTGCAGTATCATGGGAGAGAGACAATTTGTAAACATTTACTGTTTCTCCAACAACTTTGCAATCAGGAGACAAAACGGTTTCAGACTCCTGTTTTCCTAGGTGTTCATATTCAGGTTGTCCTGCTGTGCAGCACTTGTGTACGTCCTCACATGCTTTCTTCTTTCCTTATACACAGTCTCAAATCTGCTTAGTAGGGTTTGCTACATACAGCAGACATTTGTGTGCTTGTGAGGTGATTCTGTTCCAGGAAGGTAGTATATTAAAGTTTGAAATGGTAAATTTTGCTAGCCCAAACCAGAAACTTGGAAGCCTAATTGTATACAGCAGTCTGAGGAAAACATGAAAACCATGAAATCTTCTGCAGCCAGTTTCCAGCCTCATCAGAATGCTTGGATTGCTCCTACTGTATCTGAGGGTGTTATTTAAACATAAGCATCATATGCAATGTACAAGTGGAGTGATATTAATAGGGGAATGTTGGCTTGTAGTGGCATTTAGCATGGGTGGGAGTGAGAGAGAGAATGAGTTTCCCACAGCAAGATCTTGAGCTGCCACCGCTAAAAAGACAGCTGGGTTCACAGAGCCTGCTGTATAATAGCACGATAGCAGTGATTCTGACAGGGGATCTGTGCTGTCAGACTGCTGTTACTTCGGGCTGTCCAGGAAGATTATACCTTGCTAGGCCAGCTGATGAGTGCTCATAGCACAGCACAGTATCTGTTTCCCATTTTCCAGTGAATCTTCCCAGTTAGTTCCCTGACTGCAGGTGGCAGCTCCGATAGCTCACAGGAACGGACCCTGGTGTTATCCTGTTCTGTAAGGAGCTGGCTTCAGGTGGGAGCTCCTTGCCTAAGCACTCACCAACGCACACCAGCGCTGCAGGAGGCACAACGTTGTTGCTGTGATGGTGGCAGGCTACGTCGTTTCTCTTACTGACATAGCTTGATTTCTTTCCTTTAGAATATAGGCCTAGGGGCTGGAAAAGACCCGTGGGTCACTGAGCCCAAGCCATTGCTGTTGCAAGTAGCCGTGCCATTTAATTCCTGTCAGTAGTGTTACTACTCTGTCTCTTAACTCATTGGATTTCTCCTTCTACTGTGTTACCGAAAAGCTGCTACAGAACCCAAGTCCTGTGCAGAGAAGAGACAGTTTCTAATTTGTGGTGTGTTTTTAGCCCGTGCAGAGCCATTTCTTTTTGGACCAGTGTCATCTTTTAGCTTTACTTTTCTCTCTCCCTCCCTCTGCCCCTCTTCATTCTAGGGCAATTTATGCATGGGAAAAGCACTGCTTTTTAGCCTTCATTTAGCTAGCTAAATATTTAGGGTAACAAAGGTGGAACTAAGACTTCCTGTTGTATAATGGTTTCTTATTTTCACAACATTCTCTTAGCATGGGTAGAAGCTACAATGACTTGAAAACCAAAAGACTTGTTCTGTAGGGGAGATTAAATTGGCTCACTTTAGGTGCAGACTAATGTTCAATAACGCTTCAGAAAAACGTGCACAACCCTCCAACCACCATCCCTTTCTCATTTTAACTGTGTAGCAATGCTGCATACATGTTGGGGGTTTTACAGTTAATTACATTGGGTTTTCCCTTCCTTTTTCCTTAGTTAAAATTTCTGTTTGATAATATTAACATTAAAGGGCCCATAATTGACAGTAATGGCACGAGTGGAGGCTGAATTCCTTCTTGTGGGTTGCTATTATCTGGCTGCAGAGAGTTTTCCATAAAGTTGTGTTAACAGGACACCATCAGAGGATCTGGTTGTGTTTTGACAGCTATTCCTTTCCAAAGCGAAGAGATAGAAGTGTTTCTTTTATTCCCTTTTAGTGAAAGCTTCACATCTGCACCACGATTTAGAAAGAAAAATGTCTCAGGGAGACTTCAGAGCTACCACAGGAGTTGTGATACTGTGTATGCCTGTAATGTCTTTCAGCTAGCCCTGGTGTTTTCAAAGTGTTGGGAATTGTGCAGTGAAATAACCCCTGTAACTTTTGTCACTTTGGATTTACATTTGCGTATGTCTCAAGGTGAGCAGTTGCTTATCCTTCGCAATGACTGTGCTCGGTGCCAGGGTTGCAGAAAGACTTTGGGTTTTTGCTGTCACCTTGTTTAAAACAGAATAACTAGAAGGTTTTTGTTAAAAAAAAGTTAATTCAGGTTTACACAGAGATCACCGAAGTCTTAGAGCTGATTCTCCTGCTTCTTTAACCAATGTAAATAAAGTTTATACATCACTGTAAGCACAATGAGGAAAGAACACGATTTCCACTGTACCGTGATCAGGTTTGAAGCAGAAGTGTCACAGTTAGCGATGTGCCATTTCAAAAGGAACAGCAGCTTCAAAAGTTATAGCTGGTAACAGTTGTTGTAGCTCCCTCTCCCTGCCCAAGGAAAGAAAAGACAACAAAATGTAGAACTGCAAAATCCAAGATGTGTCATAAGCAACCATGGTTCATTTTTCTTCTTGCTGTCTGTTATTTCTGGCTTGCCTTACAGTAACTGGGGGGGTGTATTGCTTCTATTTCCTACTGCTTTTAGGTCCTCACATGTTGTTTTCAATCTTTAACTTGATGTTTTAAGTCTTTAATTTAAAGTTTACTTTCATCAACTCTCTCTGCCATGGTGGGCATGTCATACTCATAGGAACTTTGGCACGGATCAAATTCCCATGTTAATAACACCAAGAGTATTTATTTAGAGATACAGACCTGCATTTCTGTCCTTAGTTAAGAAACCTCTTACGCTTCAGTAGGGATAAGCTGACAGATTGTCAGAGTGCAGTGGAGATTGGTGAGTTTGGGATAGCAAAGCTGAAGAGCAGTAGATACAAGGATAGCCAACTGCTGAAAATGCTTTGTTAATAACTTTGTTTTAATGCTACTAATTGCTCTGGCTCATCATCACAACATTCAGTGGAGATGCTTGAAGACCAGATTTGAATTCTTTTGTTCAGCTGAGCATAGAAGCAGGACTCAAAGTCTTTGTCGTGGTTCAGGGCTGGGCTGGCCAC
>NW_010160671.1:114559-128916 GCF_000695765.1 Mesitornis unicolor | reverse complement strand
CGTTCTGTGATTCTGTGATTCTGTGACAAAAACACAGGTAAATCTCTACATATGTCATGGGAATGTCCTCCAGTTTTGTCTCGTATACATGATCCTGGGTTTTATAGCCAAGTGTTCACCATCACTAGATATAAGGATGCTTAATGCAAATTTGAACCTCTCATGAACCCAATAAGGATAATAACCTGCTTGTTCTCAGAAATCAAGCTATGTTTTTACAGTGATAGGAATGTCAATGCACAGAACAGACCAGAGCCATTCTGGCCACAGAACAAAGGATGGGTTGCCTTTCACCCTGGGCATCAGCTGCCTGAATGTAAAGAAGCTTGAACACCAGTATCAGAGACAAGGAAGGAATGTCAGACTTAGTGAACAGTCCAGATCTCCATAATCTGTTTGCTTTTATTCTGACTCTACTTTTCTACCTCTTTTCTGCTTTCACATGGCCCTTCCATATCTTTTTGCTGTTCCTCTGCATTAGCAAGTTGTTTATTAGTTTTCTACAAAAGTATTGCATGCCTTTGGTAACAGGATGTCAGATACCATAGGGAATTATTTTCTTCTTAAAATTGTCTTTCCTCTAATTTTAGGTATTTCTTGGAGATAGACTTTCATTTGTGCCACAGGCTATACAAGAGAAAGACACTGCCTTAAAATAGATGTTAACTACACGGAGGAATACATGAATTCTTTAATTTTTTTTTTTACTACTATATGATCAATTTTTGAGGAACCTGTGCAAAATGCCAAATTTCTATCTATTCTTGAGCTAAAAAATTACCCTAGAGTGCTCAAATTAAAGCTCAAGGATTTAACTAACCTGCTCAGCTTTCTTATACAGTAGTAAACAGAAGGAAAATCCAGAAGTGGGATTCCATGTGAAACCTCTAAGAAATCAAATCTTTAAATCTTCATTTTTTCCTTTGCAAAGTGCAGCTGACAGAGAGTAGTTCATACACCCATGTTTCCTCATGGTCTAGTTCTCCAGGGAGTAGTGACAACTCTAGTGACAAACTGCTGTCATCTCACTGTCATCACCATCCTCTAATATCTAAATATTAGCAAACTTCCAAGGAACTTGCCAAGAGATGGACCACATGTCAGCGGCAGAAACACTTGAGTGAAAGGTTCACTGATTGACTACTTGCTATTAGGACCCTCTTTAAAATGCAGGAGTTCTGGAAGGAACTCCTGGACTCTTGCCTTTAGGCTAGAAAAACCTGTAAACCCTCTGACAGAAAGAGAGAGGCAGCAAGAGATAAACAGGGGTAGGAAATTTCAAGATATTTTAAATCTTTTCCTGTTCTTTTTTTCCTCAAGAAAGAGCCCTATGTCTGATTATGTTCATGGACACAGATTTAAAAATAGCTGGGTGACTTCCTGGCTGAGGGAAACAGAAAGATATAACTCAAGTTTATTGGCTGCCTAGCAGACATTACATTCTGTTTTCCCCTGCACATTCACACAAGTAATTGCCTGTGCATACAAAGTCCTAGATGTGAAAGTTACATTCAAATTCATGACATGCTTGTTCAGCTATTTGGGTGCCCAGTGGTTTCAGGAAGCCATGGTATATGCCACCAAACCATATCCAGCAATTCAGATAAAATACTACTATAAATATTCAGATACTTTACCACTCAAGAGCAGAGACTGAATTTGCAGGTTTCTATTTCCTTAGCACCCATTTATTGCTGTATCATATACAATATTTGTGAAGAAAATAACAGCTTCTCTTTCTTTTTAATTTAAATTTTGTCATTCCATTACCAGAGGTCTTGGAAAACTGCTGTTCAATCTCATGCAACATCATGCAAAGTAAATTAAAGTTTCTTCCAAGGGCATTGGAAGAATACAACTGTAGAAAACCCAGAAGAGCAGTCAATTTGAAACAGGCTGGAAAGGACATAGCTGCATGATTCCGTGTCGTGTATAGTGCTACACTTGTCCATAAAGGCTGTTCTCCTACCACAGCATGTGGCCACACTGCTGATACTTGAGGCATGGTGCATAATCCATGCAAAACACTACTGAGAGAGGGGACCAAAATGTTATCTTGTCTTTTGTGTGCTGCTTAGGTCTATTTACTTGGCTTGAAATAATCAAGTAAATTAAACAGATTCTTCGTCTCTGCTTTAACTCTTCACTCCCAAAGCTGTGCTCAAAGCCAATTATACAGAAGCACATAATGTAAATATTCCCATTTGTAAAAAAACAAACTCACCACATGTTGTTTATTTTTATGAACTGCTAAGAATCATAAGAAAAGGCATCTTCCCCAAACACACTAAAGTACAAAAAATGGTCATTTGAAGGCATCAGCAAGAAGCTGATAGAGTAGAACCTAAATCAGTCATAGCATTCACAAGGAAAAAGATTCGACCTCGTCAATGCTTACAATCCTTAAATTCATAAAGTAGCACTGTAATTAGTACCAAGTAATTCTAATGAGGAACATCCATTAAAAAAAGCAAACCTTTTTTGATCACTCATAATGAAACATCCTATTTGAATTCCCAATTCCCCTGTTTAAGTCAAACAAAAGCAAAGATGGGCTTCACTCACTGAACAAATTTTGTCAGGAATTATTCAAGAAATGTTTTCTGCAATGGACATTCAGAGTTTTGAAAGACTTTTTACAATCCCCGTTTCACTCTTCTACTTCCGCAGGGAGGCACCTCAAGTCATATTGCAAAGGCAGTGAATATCAGAAGCTGGGTTGAAGAGGTTTCACGCTGCTCCAGTGAAGCTCTGATGCTACATGCATTTCCTTGCAGCAGGGCTCAGAGGGGAAGCCTGTGTGAGGTCCCCGACAGCGAGGAAAGAAAATAGAAAACCTCCAGTTGGAAGGCTCTGCATGGATCCGAGGATTTCACATCCTAGTGAACGTGTCCAAGTGACCAAACAAACTCACAGCTAGAAACAGTAACTTAATCCACTCTTCCAAACACATTTTAGCAACATGTGAAAGCCAGTAAGTGGGTTGCAACAGATAAGTGACCATACATAACAAAATGGGACCCATCAAAATACTTGTAATTGACTGGGGGGAGGGGGGGAAGGACAAAAAAGTTGGAATAGAGAAAAGAAATTAGCACGCTGACAAGGTACCAGAGCAAGCCTGGTATATCTGAGTGGAACCCAGTTTATGTTATTTACATAAAACTTTGTTTGAAAAGGGATGTTCGAAAAAGGATGTTTGATTTCAGCAGAGCCTTCAGCTTCCACATGGGCATGGAAAGGGTTTATAGGAAACAAGTGGCAGCACTACCTAGAGCTGATATCAGACAGCACAGTATCAGAGTAGAAAGTTTTCAGCTGGCAGGGAGGCACAGGGTAGTAAGTCCTTGAATGAGTAATCAATCAACTTTGTACTAATAGGAGTAAGTACAAGAAAACAGAGAATCAGGTCCATGCCTTTCTGAAACCAAATAACTTTCAATAGAAACACACTACACAAAAATTCATAGAAGCAAAAGGGTGACGTACTGCTTGCATTTGAGTTTATTTAAGAAATGCTTGTCTTACTTGCAGGGCTACATTTTAAGTAGGTGGTCTCCTATTTTTGAATGAATATTTGCTTCCTTTTTTCAGGCAGCTATACAGCTTATAAAACGTTAAGATTTGTTTCAAAGTTTTGCCATTCTGCAGTGTTTAAACAGCACAGCTCTAGAAACCAACACATTTTGAACACATTACCCACCCACAGCACTAGTCATTAAATGAGCAGCTGTGACCCAAGGCCTCATGCAGACTGGAGGAGTTTGGAGGTGGGATCTACTTCAGTGTGGGATCTACTGACCCACACTGCTCCTCATCTGGTGCACTTATACAGGAGATGAGGCCACTGTTTCAAACACACCTCATCACTTTCCTTTGCTCCATTCTTTGTGCTTTCCACAGGGTGACCTTTTCAGTCACCTGCGCATTTTAGTTTAGAGGTCTTTGTTTGTTTTCTGAATAGCTCATATTTGTGGCTCTCAAGCATGTGCCCTTTGACTCCACCTTCCCAAAGGACAGTCATTTTGGTCATACCTACTTGCTTTTCCTAAACCACAAAACAACACTCTGAGTCTCATGATAAGGTGGCTACTTCTGCTGCTAAGCTCCAGACACACAGCTCTTCACATCTGTTGCTATTGTGTTAATTCTCTTTGGAGATGTTTTACTTCCCAATGCTCATTTCTCTTTGAGCATAACTAAGAATTCTTCCAGATTTGGTCTAAGGACTTTTTCTTTTTCCTCTCTTCAGGAACGATTTCCATGAGACAGGTTTTAACTGTAGGAAGCTACATAATTAATAAATGTCTGCTTGTACAATTTGATGTAAGTGCTGAGTGCCATCAGAGATACCTTTGCACAACCCCCAGTCTCCAATAGAAGTGACACAGCTTTCCAGGGGCACCCAATTCCTTCGAAGTCCCTGTGCAATGCCTAACCATCCCACAGAGCTGTCTCACACACTCTAGCAATTCTAACTGCACAAATGCCTGCGGCTGGGCAGCAGAACCAAACTGTCATTTATATCAGGCTTTCAATATGCCAAGCAAACAAAATAGCCTGAGGATCCTTCATCCAAAGAGAGGGTACAGGTGTGAGACAAAGGTGTAACATAATGTCTAAGCATATTTATACCTTGAATACCACTTAAGATGTAGACTGGCCAGGAAATACCAGTCAACACAAACATTCAGTGATTGGAGACAGCAGACAGTGTGTGCATGAGTGTGAATCTAAAGGGAAAGCTAAAGAAAACCTGCAAGGAGGCTGGATGGAGAGTTTTTTAATAATTTAGAGGAAAGACAACAATAAGCTGCAGTTAAAGAAGAGTTTGCAATAATACCTTTCAGAGTTAGAAATCTCTCTGCAACTTCTGGATACTTAATATTTGAAAGAGATGATTAGCAAAGCTGGGGGGTCTCCATGTTTTATGTGCTGTGTGTTATGTATAAACCCATATACACAGAATGCCTTTTCTTCCTTGTCCTTCAGGGTCTTACAAATCTAAATAGAAAAGAGAAAGTGATACAGATGACAAATAGATAACAGATACAAGTTAGGGATATGGTTACTAAATTTTACATTGAACAAATCCAGAGTAGAACAGAAAATTGAACCCAATATTCTGAATTCCAGGTCAGTGGAATTCTTAAACCCCAAGCAAGAATAGCCTATCTCTCTTATACTGTTTTGTGTGTACAGGCACATACATAACATATGTCTAAAGCATAGGGCTGAAAGATCTAGACTTTATTTTTAGTTATGCCAAAGCTTTTCCACTTGATGTTAAACACTGTTTCCAGGTAGATTAAAACATCACAACTACATTGAAATCAGTAATCCTTGTTCGCAATTATGTGTACAATCTTTAGATATCAAAGTTATGTTCAAGAGTACTAAACTGAATTGTACAAATAAAAATCTCATGTTCTATGTCTTTGACTAAATAAGATGCAATAATATTCTAGGGAATTTTAGAATTAGTACATTTAAGACCATCATCTATCACCCTTGATTTTCCAGACAGGCTGATCATCTTTGGCTTGCACTGATTTCAACTAGAGCTGCACTCCCTTAATTTCTATGAAAACTTCACACCCATGTAAACATGGGAGCAACAAAGAAAATAAGTACAAAACCAGAGACCTAAAAGGACAGAACTGAAGCTTTTATATATTCCAGTAATCAAAATTTTATCTCCTTTGTATTCAAATTGACATTGAGAGGGAAATCTTGTCATGCTTTTGAAAATAGCTGTGTTGGTAGCAGTATAAAAGCTGTCAGAGGTACCTGGCCTTCTGCTGCTGGGTCACTCTCTTGTGGAAGATTTTGAGCCAGTTCAGCCTCCCACTAATAACAAACAGATGTACTTAATGCTACTGAAAGTAAATATTATTCTAACACACTTTTGCCTAGTTTTCCATGAGGCCCTATACTGAACCGTACATGCTCGTGAATCTCCCTGCCCAAGAGTTCTGCAGGTGGCCTATCTCACAGTGCCATTAGAAAGTTAATTACCTACAAGGGAAGTTTAAACAAGTTGTTCCAAAAGCAGTGGAACTAATAAAGCCTGGTTTCCTACAGATTTGTGGCTTGCATCATTCCCCACTCCGTACTGCAACAGCCCAAGCCCCTCTGCAATACTCCTTTGATAAATTACCCTCCTGCAATCTGCACTGCCCCCCATCCCTCCCGTATCCATCAGCTTCAGGTCAAGCAAGAGGCAGCACACACCATGCTCGGTTCCCAACACGGAGTGTGCCAGCTGCTTGGCCAGGGTACGTGTGCTGAAACTTTTCCTTCCATAGGTGTACTAACATCTTTCCTAGCTGTAGTTTTCTCACAATAAACAGTAACTTCATAATTTTGAGAAAATAGTAGCATTTAAATTCAGTTACATTTGGCCAAAGAGTTCAGAAGTTTCCTTGGAAAAATATGCTCTAATCAGACTCAGTGAATAATTTTAATTAGATACATTTCCTTAGAAATTTAGTCTAAAATATTCCCTCCTCTTAGATCATCTGCATGTATTTTCCCATTAGTTTAAGGGACTTTTTCTCTCTTATTCTTCTAACTAGTACCAAATCTTTGAGACCATTCCAATCACTGTCTTCTTCATCTCAAAGGTAATTAGGGCTACAGAAAGATAAATGCACACCTTCCAAAATGTACCAAATATCATATAGCATGAAAATTAAAATGAGAATTTTAATTTTCACTGCCCTGGGGAATGAGATCACTGTCTGATCCCCTTTCAGATACTTGAACTCTTCAAGGACCAGAGTGTTTTATTTCCTTTTGATAAGCCTGTCCCACAGCTCTCATAGCATCTTTCCTTCACGAAATAATGGACCAGAAGTGTAATTTTCTTGGACTTTCCACTCAGTCTTCCTTAGGCCCATTTGTGAATGCCATAGGTCTGTAAAACACACCATGCAGGTTTCCAAGTCTCTCATTCAGAGAGATTAGACTTTTACAAGAGAGACCTTTCTTAACAGCAAAAAAATAATAAATGTACCTCCTAAAACAGCATCTGTGAATCTGGTCTAACTCATCCAAAGACGTTTTTCTATCACCCAGTAACTACAATATGCATGCATATTACTATCCCTGAGCTCTCTGGGCCAGTTTTGATTAATCTTTCCCCAGGACACAGAGCCTTCCAAGCCATGAATCATTTTACTTGATTTTGTCTGCACTTTTACATGTCAGCAGTTTTCCTGCCCCACCGCACGATGACAAGAGCAGCATGCAGTGTTTGTTGACTACCAAGCGTTAACACTAACTGTCACACAAGCAGAAAAGGCAGCGGAAACAGATCTGCTTTGTTTAAGGATGTGCAGCAATTTCATAGGCATCTCCCTGCTCTCTAGCTCCATCTACAGAAATACCAAATCTCCCTTCCCAAAATAATCCCTAAATATGTCAGATTTCCCACAGAGTACGGGAACATTTGAGGCAAAATTGCTTTACCACAGGGTGGTATGATACAGCCTACAAAAGCTTAAGTGGTGACTACATACGTACAACGCCCTACTGTAATACCCATTTCTGGAGGCTGATTCCATCTGAAGAGCCTGACCCTGTCACAGCAGAAACTCCCCGTGACACGCTTGACCTCCCCAGCACACCTGCGTCACCCTCCTTAATGACCACACAGCTGCTAATGTTCTTTTGAATGCCCATCAGCTCCGCATCAGCCTTGTCCTTTGAATCTCTCCCTTGGTTGCCCCTATTTTGATGTGTTGCTGACTCTGCAGCAGAGCTACACCCTCATTTTTTTGGTGGAGAATATGTTAAATACCTTTTCATGACAATAGTCATTAAAGATCTATCATGAGTCAAGCCTTTGGTCAGGACTTTGTTTATTCTGCATGAGAGCTTCTATGGAACTTGTTCCAACTGTATGCATTCATCTTACAGCTGATGAGAGACATAGGGCGAATTTTGTTTTGACCTTCCCAAAATAAACACTTTCAAGAAAAGAGATACAAAGCAAACAGTAAAAAGACTCTAAAATATTAAGAGGAAATTTGGAATGTCTGAGAAGATTACATAGTGTCTTCTCATTTAATGAGATTAATTCCTTTTCAGACCCCTCTTCAAATAGTAAATTATCAAATAAACATCTATTTCAGTCATTACTTGGAAATTAAAAAACAAAGAGAGGCAATTACTAGAAAGAAGTACTCAAGGAAAAGGAAGTTAAGGTTCTAATTCATTTTAAAATCAGTCCTAGCTGAAATCTCCAGCAGGGTATTCGTCAGAGAATCTAACCCAACAGCAAAGGGGCTCTCTCTCAGCTCTGAGTATAGAAGAAGGAGAGGTCCTGGGGCTGGCTGCATGCCCCAGGCAGGGAGAGGTTTACTCTGCACATCACAGTGTCCCACTCTTCCCCATGCTCAGGCAGTTCATCTGGTTCTGCCCCTGCTGGCTTGTGATCCAGTGAGCAAGTGGAGTGAAAGCGGTTTTTCCTTGCAGATTTCCCTTCCCTTGTCCCTTCCTGCTTCTTCAAGGAACAAAAAGAGGCCTAGGAGAGGAGGTGGTGGGAACAGAAATGAATGCCTAGTTGTTCCCTGCAAGGGCAGGGATGAAGAAATAAACAACTTGCATTACTCACAGGAGGGGGTGAAAGGAAAGCAGAGCCAGTCTGGATGGGCTGGATTTTCCTGGCTCCAGCAAACCCCTCCTGAAGTAATATGTTGAGCCACCTCACACCCTTCACTCATTTATCTGAAACACACTGTCCACTTGCAAGCAGCGCTTTGCCTTCCCCAGCAGATGTGCCCCTTGCTGCTTCTTGTCGATAGAGAAACAGAGGAACCAAGAAGCCCAAGGCACAGGCAGGGACTCAGCAGAGGAGGAAAAAAGCCATAGCAGTCTCAAGAACCTGGAAACTCCAGTGCCATCCAGGAAAGAGGTGGGGTAGCCTACACTGTTTGCAGAGAGGCGTCCTAGCTGTGAAGTTGCCAACCTTCCTTTTGACCTGCCACAGAGTTACTTGTGTGGCTAACACACAGCAGGCTGGTGAGCTGCACAGAGATTAAGGAAAGTAAAAATAACATTTCTATTTACTACACCAACTCGAGACTTGAATGAGAGAGTGGCAAACTAACAACACATAGTGCAGAATGGAGTAGTTTTTGCAGGCATATCTCTAAATTGTTTGAATGTGTTTAATCCAAAACACATTACCAGTTTTGAGAGGCAAATAGTAGGGGTGAATTATTTGTCTTCTTGAAGGCCTATATTTTTAAATGTACAATTTCATACATGCAGAATATTTAGAACTCTAAAACTATGCTTGTCTTAAAGTGTCAGAAAACCATAGGTTAGATAGTGTCCACTCTAGAGCTTTACTCTTTCCAAAAAAATTAAAAACTTTCAACATATTTTACCTCCTTCTGCACAACTTAAAATTAACTTTTAAGCTCTCCCATATTATCAGAAAGACTGCACATCACTACCTATTTCTTTATGCTCTCCAGTAACTATGCAAGATAACAGAACGAGATCACAACTAATCTCAGAATTCTACATAAACTCCCTAAAATTGTGGAACATACTGTGACTAGTGGAAACTTCTGGGAAACGTAACTCTAATATGGAACCTCCAGATGACTGTGCAACAGACTTATAACTGTATTAGGAGGGTAACTTGAAATCTGAATATAACCATTGTCATGAATGATGATATTTGAATTGTCTTGGAAGACAGCTTCCTCTTCCACTGAAGATACGTCACAGGGGAAGTATTTATGGAATTCACTTTTCAATCAAATAGATTTTTCCTTAAAGCAATCCAGACAAAGCAATGAACAAACTCCAGGTCAGAGCCAAAAAAAAGCAGCCCAATGGTAAGTAGGGGGAACGCAAACTGAACAGGGACAACATACTGTCATGAGCGCTGTGAGTGGTCTGTGTGGGCAGGGCACTGCCTGACCAATCAATCTGCTCTCAGGTCACCTTGGCTTTCCAAGTACCTCCAGCACCAGTCTCCTATTACAACCTCACCAGAGTTCTTCAAACTAGGGAGCCCACATCCAAGTTTCAGGCAGGGGCCAAACAGCAGCCTAGTAGGCAAATGGAAAACTCATCTCTCAGCCACCTTCTGCAAAGTCATTCTTTTGCATGCTTATTCAGTGTCTGGGGTGGCTTCTGGCACCTACCTAGAATGCAAAAATTTCTCTCCCAAAAAGCAGAACCCAGAAGTCAGGCACAGACAATGCACAGGGACACTGAATTGCCTCCTTACCTTTGCTTATGAGTAGATAGATTACTTCAGTGCCTAGCTCCATTTTTTCAGACACAAATTAGACATCAAGGACCACAAGATCCACTGGTCTGCAATAAGGTTAGGTCTAAACACCAACAACACTTTGAAAAATCCATCTTAAGTTCCTACATCTCCAAGCTGACTTCTGTAAATTGTTTCCTTCAAATCAATTTGAAGGCATACACATGGCAGAGGACAAAGCTGAATGAATTTGCATCAGCTGTGTGTGTGTGTGTCTCTCTCTCTGCAGAGGTAGAATAAAGCAAGCCTTCATTCTGTTAGAGACCCACAGGTTCCAAACCTCCTGCCCTGCACGATCCATTACCACTGCTAGTTTTGTTAAAGCATTGTCAGAGATCCTAATATGGACCGAGGCCCTTTGTTTAACATTAGGATCCCACGCAGAAGTTTCCTACTGGTTGGCCAAGATTTACAAGGCAGCTGTTACAGTTTGACCCAACTCAGCTTAATATAATCCACCACCTAGCAAATGTTCAGGCCGTATTACTGGGCCACTAGTCTTTCATCAAAATATTGGTGTGATTCAGCTAATAAGAGTCCATGCTGAGATCATCAACTGTGTACTTTCCAGAAAGAAAATTTCGTGGGAGTAATTTTGTAGTCTAGGGCCAGGATGAGGCAACTTGCAGTAGTAAAAAAGAAAAGCTTAAATGGAGTTCCACTGGAGCTGACCAATGACCGAAAGCCTGAATATTCACAGTCAAAATCCTGGCCCTGTTAAAGGCAATGAGCAAAGTCTCACTGATTTCAGTGAGGTCTGGATTTCTCCCAGATGTACTCAGAAACTTGATCAAAAAATCACCCTAGAGGCAGAGCCAAGTTGCTTCTGTAAAGAACCAAAATTCTCTCAACCCCCAGTGCATGAAAACCACCCCCATACCTAATGTAATTGCTTTTATCTTCAAAAGCATGGCAACTGGTCCAGAAAATGGATCAAGAGGCTTGTTAAATGTTAAACAAGTTATGCACTTCTGTGTCTCCCCCATATTTCCTCCTGTTTATTTTAAAAGGAAGCTTTTTAATCCAAGAACATAATTCCCATCCTGCAATGTTACAAGTGAGTGAGTTATGGGCATTACTAGGCCGATAAAATACTTACAGGATTTCTGAATTACCTTCATCTTAACTAAAATAATAAATTCTTAAAATATAGTAAAAGGAATAGCCAGTGGAAATGTGTTTTATCAAAAGGAAAAAGACTGCACGTATATTTAGTTCCATTCAATACAGACAGTTTCAAAGGAAGACTGTAAGGAAAACTCTTAGACAACACTATATAAACACATTATTTAAGCTACATTCTGGATCTGATTAATTATAACAGGAGATCAAATGTTAACAAGTTAAGAATCTTCACTCCTATCTACACAATATGGAGTACTTTAAAAAGTAAATTTCAGAGTAATAAATAAGAGCTCTCACCTAAATTATACAAGCATTATCTTTTTGATTGTTTTAAAGGTGAATGCACAATACAGAGTTTTTATTGCAGGCTCATTTGATAGAAGTTGCCCAAATATGTCCTATGAGATAACCAAAGAGGAAAATTATGTTATTTGTAAAAACATTTAATTCACATTCCTGTTCTGTTTTCTGTACAGCAGTTATGCTTATGACAGGTATGCACTCCTGCACTACTTACAATATGTTTTCATATGAAAAATATATTCATATTCATTTTTAGCTAAGAACATGTCTTGTATTGCTGTGAGTGTTATAGTAATCCTCACTTTCTTAACAGAATAAAGCAGGCCAACTTTCTCAGTATTCAAAGTTCAAATTCAATTTGTATCCTTACCATTTTGCTTGCAGTTATTATTCTCAAACACTGGAAAACTTCCACTAAACTCTACATCTTACAAAAATATATTAAATGTTTATGGCCTGATAACAATTACAGCAATTTTCAGTATAATCAGAACTGTCACATCCTGTAGTCACCAATTTAACAGAAAGGGAAAAATCATCTCCAGTCCAAACCATAACAGGGATAGTCCAAGCTCATTCCAGATGAGAGAGCAGAAACACAAGCATGTGATCTCAGGCTACCAATACAGATTTTTATATGCCACATATCACCTTATAAAATTCAATAATGGAAGTGAATCCTCTATTTGAGGTTTCAGTTATTTTCCTTTTTCTTTCCCTTTTCCAGAAGCAAGCATAGTGGGCCAGAGTTTCATTTTGAATTAATAGTTAAAGTGATCAGCCTTAAGATGGGAGACTTATGAGGAAAGAAAGCCCAGTATTCTGGGGAAATTAGAGCTGTAAACCACGGCTGAATTCTACTTCCATAAGTTTTCAAGGTGCAGGATCATACTCCTGGGAGAAACACCTTTTGCTTAACAGAGTCTGGCATCAACCTGCCCCCTTTTCAAGGGCTCAGCGGTACCCAGACCCTGGGTGACTTCAGACTGTGGGTAATGGGGTAATGGGGGGATCAGCCACATGGCATTGCTCCTACTATTGCTTCAGCTTCATATTTGAACCAGAAGCAGAGAGGATCTGTATCTGGTGTCATCATGGCATTATGTTAACTCCAAACATATGTTATCTTTATTATACCACTGTATCCACCCTCTGTTTACAAATGGTCACCAGAAACCACACTGTGGTCTTATGTGTTCTGATGACTGGAACAAAAACTAAAGGATATTCCTGAATTGAGAACATTCATTAACCCATAATAACACCTGTCACATTTCTTTTCCATTCACAACAGGTAGCTCAAAGAACAAATTTAAACTTTTTTCATTTTCTTTGCTTTAGAAAGTAGGAAATATGTACAAAGTCAGGAGCTCTAAGCAAAATAGAACACGACCTCTCCAAATAGCCATTGATCTTCTAAAATTTCTACATATAAACAACAAAATGGCTAGTCCATCCAAAGCAGGATGAAAAGCCATGATGGTGAAAACACTGAGAGCAGCCCTGAGGAGAAGGACTTAGGGGTGTTTTCTGATGAGAAGCTAAATGTGAGCCAGCAATGTGCGCTTGCAGCCCAGAAAGCTAACCATATCTCAGGCTGCATCAAAAAAAGCATGACCAGCAGGTCAAGGAAGGTGATTCTATCCCTTTACGCTGCTCTTGTAAGACCCCACCTGGAGTACAGTGTCCAGCTCTGGGGCTCTCAACATAAGAAAGACCTCATAGCAGCCTTCCAGGACTTAAAGGAAGGGCCTATAGGAAAGATAGAGAGGGGTTCTTTATCAGGGATTGCAGTGACAGGAAAAGGGGCAATGGTTTTAAACTGGAAGAGGGTAGATTTAGATATTAGGAAGACATTCTTTACTGTGAGGGTGGTGAGACACTGGCCTAGGTTGCCCAGGAAAGTTGTGGATGTCCCCTCCCTGGCAGTGTTCAAGGCCAGGCTGGACAGGGCTTTGGGCAACCTGGTCTGGTGGGAGGTATCCCTGTCCATGGCAGGGAGGTTAGACTGGATAAGCTTTAAGGTCCCTTCCAACCCAAACCATTCTGTGATTCTGTGAAAACAAAACAAGGCAGGCTTTATTTGAGGTGAATTAGATAAAAATGAATATCTGAATTGGTGCTTGTGGAAGCCAGGGCTTGATCTGATGACCTGAAGGGTCCTTCCAAGTCTGTTTCCCTTAAAAATAATACATACTGAAAACAAACTATTCTATGATTAATAAACAAATAATAGCATATTGGTCAATTGAATGGTTCACATTGTTTGCTCTTGGATCTGTTAAATACATGGATGTATTTTCCTTCACAGGCAAACTAAAGTTTCAAAACAAACCTGCTTTGTATTGGAAACAAAATTTTAAAAAAATCTTTCATTTAGAAAATGGCTAAACGGGGCAATTTTTTTTTTTTAATCAAACTACTCAAGGTAACCTTATACTTTAGATAAGCTCATTCACTTTCCATTCTATTATATTATTTTCCAACGATAAATGTATAATCAGAATATATCTAACCAGCTGTAATTGTAATTTCCAGAACTGATAAG
Source organism: Mesitornis unicolor (assembly GCF_000695765.1). Classification (NCBI taxonomy): domain Eukaryota; kingdom Metazoa; phylum Chordata; class Aves; order Mesitornithiformes; family Mesitornithidae; genus Mesitornis; species Mesitornis unicolor. Next base: position 114,643 of record NW_010160671.1, on the reverse strand, counting down.
AGAACCTGGGTATTGGATTAGTGTCAGAGCTCAACAGAGCAGCCTTAATCAGCTGCTTACTGTCCTGAAATGAGCCGTAAGGTG
>NW_010160671.1:88486-114528 GCF_000695765.1 Mesitornis unicolor | reverse complement strand
CCACAGAACCATCCTGTTGCACACTGACATCATAAGGCATTTACCTCATCTGAAATGTGACCTTTCGTTTCAGCACCTCCATTTCTGGACTCTCAGTTCAAGAAGGACAGGGAATTGCTTGAAAGAGTCCAGCGCAGAGCCACAAAGATGATCGAGAGAGTGGAGCATCAACCTTATGAGGAGCAGCTGAAGGAGCTGGGTCTCTTTAGCTTGGAGAAGAGGAGACTGAGAGGTGACCTCATTCATGTTTATAAATTTGTAAAGGGTGAGTGTCAGGAGGAAAGAGCCAGGCTCTTCTCAGTGACAGCCAATGACAGGACAAGGGGCAATGGGAGCAAGCTGGAGCATAGGAGGTTCAATCTGAATGTGAGGAAAAACTTTTTTACCGTAAGGGTGACAGAGCACTGGACCAGGCTGCCCAGAGAGGCTGTGGAGTCTCCTTCTCTGGAGACATTCAAAACCCGTCTGGACACAGTCCTGTGCGACCTGGTCTAGGTGATCCTGCTCTGGCAGGGGGGTTGGACTGGATGATCTTTTGAGGTCCCTTCCAACTCCTAATATTCTGTGATTCTGTGATTATCTTCTTTGCTTGCTGAAATTTACATTTCTCAGCAATTCCCCTTGTGACCATGGGCATTCTCTATGTTTTCTTTAGACATTAACCTCATGTTTGCATGCAAACATGCAGTCCAGGGAAATCTTCGGAAAGAAAGGCAGAAGATGTGGTAAAACTCAGGAGTTTGAGGGCTCTTTCATGCTTTCTCGTGCTGCTAAAGAAAATGATTTGCTGTAGGTCTGATGAGACATGGTATTATTCTATGGCACTAGCCAGCTAAAATCATATAAATATTTCTGTATAATATCTTTTCTTCCTAAATTATGCTTGATAATTAAAATTAGATCACATAGCTAGGACGGTTTGTGTAGAAAACAGGTATGAAATGCCACAATGATTACAGCAGTATTTACTTGAAAAACTATCAGTATTTTTTTCTACATTAATTTTAACATTTTTCAATACTGTGTCACAATGGCATGACTCCAAATTACCACCCCAAAATAGCAAGTGGATACTCCTGTGGATAACTGCTTTTCTGTAAAATAATTCTAACTGCCTGATTTCCATAAGAAAAAGATCAAGCAGAAAACCCTCCAAAATGTTAGGTAATGTTTCTAAAAACATTTTTGTTTCTAAGGAGTTCGAATACGTAAATTTTGAACTTGCATTTCAGCCATTATGAAAAATGTTAATGCATATATGAAGAGAAGCAAAGTGTTGGGATCTAACACTTGCAAGAGGAATAAAGTAGAAAGGAGAGTCCAAATTTTTTTATTTTTCCTTTCTCTTCCATTAAGTGGATTGACAAAGGTACCAGCTGCTAAAGAACTTGAACTAGCTGGAATGAACCTTGTGCTATATACTCACTCTTCTAAACTTAGCTCAGGATTAACAAGTAACACTCATCAGAGCAAGGGTGAAATATGGAGACTGTCTCACTGGGAGATGGATGGACATAACTAGCCCACAGAAACAGGTCTGGACTTTTTGCTTATATAAGGGATCAACCAGACGAAAGCTGTAGCACTAGGTTAAAGGTACATACTTACAAAACAGGTGTTGCCTTCCTCCTTTTCACACAGTACCCAAGCACTTCTAACAGAGTAGGTTTCTGTCAGCTGCTGGTTTTCACTTTTGTGACACCAAAGTGACTGTAAGGAGGATTGAGCTCTAATTCTTTAACCTGATGCAGAAACCTCTGGAAAAGAACCAGCCATCCAGGTGACTGCTTATGTGATTCACAGCTAACCACAGCCCCCTTGGTTTATTCTCCCTTCTTAGTTTTGCTAAAAGAACAAATCCCCCTTGCAACTAAGCCCAGGAAGCATTATATCTCTTTGGTCTCCTTGAAACTAGGACAAGGCAAGGAGTCCTTTAACTTTGGAAGTTTGCTAGCCCTATAAAAAAGATGATGATTCAGCTTAGAAGGGATAAGTAACATCACTCCCTCCACTGAGCAGCATGTCCAGGCCTCGTGTGCATGACACCCAGACACCCAAGCACATGGCTGGCACACAGTCCAGGACAGCTTTAGAGTGCTGGACTCACGGTCTGGAAGCTCTTGTCCTGGAAGGACATAGGAAAAGCAGGATCTCATTCACTGTCATCAGAAACAAGCGCAGCCCTGTTTGTTTCAGCTACAGCACATCACAGGCAAATGCCACACACTGTGCGTAGGTGACCAAGTGCCTCTGAACACAGAACTTGCTGCAACCAGAAGGAAGTACTCTGTTTTGTAATTGAAAATTGTGTCCTGTGTGTCAGGACTCAGCACCATTGAGTACAGGGAACGGTTGGATAAGGAGAGATGACAAGTCTCTTCATTAGGGAGCATTTGCTGCTGTCTGGTGACTTCTTGCAGGCCATATGAACATAGCAGTTGACAGGACCAAGATCCTGGGTGTAAGCAGGCTCAGGAGAAAGGGTGAATTCACTCACTACATACAAATAGACATGGCTCATCACTACGAGCACTTAGCAACAAACAGGTACTCTAGTTGTCATTCAGATGTAGGGCACCAAACACAACTCTAACAACTGTTTTTTTCACTTTCTGAGGCACAGATAAGGGCCTCTGTGAGTCTCACAGGCCTAATCAGGCCTACTGACCATTGCTTGGCCTATGCTAGTGCAGGAAATCAAAATTATTTCATCTTCTTTAGGAAGAAGTTCTTCACTGAGAGGGTGGTGAAGTGCTGGAATAAGCTTCTCAAGGAAGGGGTCATGGCCCCAAGGCTGTCAACATCCAGGAAGCATTTGGACAATGTTCTTAGACACACGGCTTAATTTTTAGGTTGCCCTGTATGGAGACTGGAGTTGGACTCAATGATCCTCAGCTGTTCCTACTAACTCAGGATAAGCTTAACCCAAGAAGCTGGGACTGGGTGGCTTCCTACTTACAGAAGAGATCTTATTCATTGCCCTAGTCCAGTAAACGAGCTTCACATCCCATAAACGAGCCTTTCATGACAGAGATGATTGACACTAATTCTGCAAAGTCTGTAATTTTTAAAGGCTGCTTTTGAAGCAAACAAACTGCTGAGGAGAAGTAGAATCATCTGAGGCAGTTGTGTCTCAACATAAATATTTTGCTGTTATACATGGACTGTCATTGACTCCTACATGAATGGCAGTTTCACAAATGGAGCTTCCTTCTCCTTCAAAAAATAAAAATAAACAACCATGGGCAAGCCTGTGTAAAATTCACATTGTAAGCAACAGAGTTCAATGCGTTAAAAACCATTAATCATGCTGAGGTCAACCAGTGCTTTACATATTTCCTCCTCAAACTCTGTCTTGTGGGTGATCTGTATCCTAACAGGTTTTGTATTGCTGAGTTGTAAAGCGTTCCTGATGAATTGTTTTTGGCACTCAATCCAAAGCCTTGAAAGCCTGAGTCCTTGAAAACAAAAAGCAGAGCCTTCCTGTAACATCAGTGTTGGACACAACACTGAACACAGTCTGCACTGTATGCAGAGCAGGAGAAGAGCCCACGGCCTGTCCGTAGGTTTGCCTGTGACATCAGAGAAAGTCAGGAGGCTACCAACTGTGTCAAAGTAAAGCCATTAAAGACATGACAGGACATTTGAATGGAAGGCTATTAATACTAAATTTATTCCTCCTTCACCATGCCACAGTAACTGCATGACTTGTTACTACCCCTCTAAATCCCACCATCAGAGTCCTAGTCCATCCTCCCTTCTGACCTGTTACTCTTCCTGCCTTTCCTAAATCTCTCACTCTCATTTGTTTTCTCACACTTTTGATAGAAACATGCCTTAGTCTCCTACACCGTGTGAAGATGAAAAGCACAAAAACTCCTCTGGCTTCCATCTTTTTATCCTGCCTTTTCAGCAGTTGGCATGAACAGTCATATTGAATTCTCTCCTGCTGACCTCATCCTTCACTCAGTTCAGTCTGACTTCTTCCTCGAAATTATGTCCTTCCAGATTTCTACCTGAATCCAGATGTTCTTGCTCCACCTACATTGTCCCTCAACTTTCATCTGCTTTTATGAACTCTTTGCCATGAACTCTTCTTTTATGAACTCTTTGCTCTTATGAACTCTTTGCCTCTTTACATTCAAACTTCCCTTGCTTTTTGCCTTTTGATTAGGCACTCAATGTGTTATTCAACATCTCTCTTACTTTTTCTTTCCCACTTTCAGTGAAGGATCCCAAGACTCCATCATCTGCCTATGCCTTTCTTCCTTCAGCTTCCATACCTATTTTTATTTGTCCAGCTTCTCTCCAGTCCCATGGCTCTAGCCCCATTACAGAGTTGTCTTCAGCTGTCTGAAAACACTTATTGGATGGCCTTCCTCTGCATGGGGAACATAAACAATAATCTCTATCAAGTTTCCATGTCGTCCACATGTTCATGGGAATAACTTTCACTGTAGCTAGGTTATATATCTAATATATTTGACTGAAGTATTCCTCTTGCTTTCTTCTTACATCGTCTAAATATTATTTGGGTTTTGATTCATCAAGAGCTTTTTTCAAGTGTCCATCACTTCATGTCTTTTCTGTTTTCACTAACTTTCTGCCACTTGTCAAAGAGGCTTTGATCAACCCTTACCTCAAACTTCTCTCCTGGAGTTGGTGTAGTCTTCAGAATGAAAACAGATCAGTTCAGCTTTCTGTCAAACTGAACTTCAAAGGTTGTGTATAGCCAATAATTTAGTGTTAAACTACATCTCTTTCAGGAAACAAGAATGCAACTAGAGATACATTTGCAATCCAGAGGAAGTTCTTGAGCAGAATGGTTTAATCAGCTGTGTACGAAAGAGGCAAATTCATCAGCACTCAAAATCAGCAGTATTACATTTCATAAAAAAGCAACACTCATAAACTGCTCAGAAGGACACAGGACCATTCTTTTTTTCTTTCTTTCTGTTCTTGTTCTCTTATCATATAATTTCTCATCTGAGAACTGTTATAGTAGTTTCAGGGAATAAGTTAAAAAAGCAATATATCATTCACTGTCACATGGCACTGTTACACGTTATGCCATACAGGTAAACCTCATCTACACATACTTATACTACCACTGTTGTAACTGATTTTGTCCTTCATACAACCACCCAGATCTTCCTAAATTACCCATAATCAGTAACATAGAAGGACAATGCTTCTAGTCTCAGCCAAATAAAACTGGTTTTCAACTAATAACCCCTTTCAGATCTAAAAAATATAGTACTATAGGGCCTCATGGCCGAGGGTTTATGTGAGTTTAACTATGGAGACTAATTTTTCATGAAGTCTGCATCTTGAATTGACAGATCATTTCTCTATTTGTTTTCACTATGGTTGATAGGAATCTGTTCCTCTATTTCAGCAGAAGCTGGATCAGATACCTATTTTCTGTGATACTCAACTTCATTCATCATTGTTATCTACTATTTATTCTTCCCCACTTGACTAAGGTTGTGATTAAAACACAAACTAAGCAACTCAAAGAAAGTTAAAAGACAATTAAAAACATGGGCGCAAATGAGATAATATATGGCAAATAGCCATTTATAGCATAAGACAAATATTGTCTAAGAATTAACAAACTGTAATGAAGGAAATTTAATGAAATTCTGCAGTCTTCATTCCAACAGTATTTTGTTTGAATACCATGTAGAGTAATTTTAAAAATAAGCTATAGATTGTTCGTAGTAATTGCAATTTCACCTATGATCATGAAAAAGAGTAATAGCAAGTGAGGATCATCTCCTTAGTTCATATGATCATTTTCACTTAGTTACTCCACTTTTTGTTTGGTTATTTGTCCATGTCACGCCTTGTGCTTTTTACCTATTAAATGTGCAGGAAGAATTTTCTATTCCACACTTATAAATAACCTAGCACAATAGGACCCAAATCCTGGTTATGAGATTCAGAAATAATTTAACTTCTAATTATAGTGACTTCAGGATTATTTACAGCCAGCCACAAGAACAGTCCCATTTAACTCTGAGCTAAATAAAACTCTAAACATTGCTGTCAGCCCCTTGCTTTTGTGATAGAAACTGTGGATAAAATGAATGCTTTAAGCACCATAATTTTTTCTCTTATGTATGAGAGAACATGTTTTTATATAGCCTCTTGTGTCAATAAACTGAATGTACCATTTAATCCCTCATGGAAACCAGTGATCGATGTTCCACCTCAAAATCGCTAAGAAGCACTATGTTAGCCTCTAACCTCAGCTGCCCCAGTATCTGCTGGGGGTAAGTGGATGTAGCAAGACATTTCTTGGTCCTTCAAGCTTGCCAGTGGTCTGATTTAGAGCAGCCCACGTCACATCTGGCTAGCTGTGACCCCAGAGGGCTGCCTGCCAGCTGGGATTTGCCAGAACATCGTGTGCTTTGGACATTCCCCTGTTCCCACAGTAACGTCCTTGTCAGGGGCTGCAGTGAATGTGCTCAGAAATGAGAATACCCAGCTGAGGAGACACAGCAATTTTCCAGACATCTACAGTGCAGAATAAAGGCACTCAGACTGACATTCTCCGAAGCTGTCTGCAAGAACAAACTCTGTTATTCTGGAATTAACAGATCACAACACACTACACCAGTCCTGGCTCTGAAGGAAAGAAGGTGAAATTATGCCTATGAAAGCATTCCTGTTTTAATTAAGAGGATAGTTAAGCAGTACTAAGATTCGACTGTATTCAGATGGAGAGCAGTAAGGTAAATTCACATAACAAGGCTTTGTGCTTACAGGGCACCATTCCATCATGAAGCAGTACTATCCATCTTTTGCAAGGCTTTACCTGTGTATTTATCACTGTCCATCAGTGGAACGTCATCTTTATAAAATCAATGTATATAAATAAGATTTTGTGATAATGAAATATTTTTGCTCCTTACAAGGTAAAATACCTACTTGGAACAGGCCTGAAACAATACCCAGCAGCAAGCTAAATCACATTTTTCTCAAAAATAACACTCTTTGAATGAGACTTAAGAGTGAGGCTCTAACTGCCAAGAGCAGTTAAAAATCCCAACTCATTTTAAATGAAGACCTAATCAGACACCTCAGCTCATTATCATCTCCTCATTCACTTCCTGTCCCAAACCACTACCCAGGATTGCTCAACAGCATTGGGTGGTTATTGAATTCCTCCCCCATCGATCACAGTGCTCCAGTGCTGTGTTTCCAAAGCAGTGAATAGTTCTACAAATCCCTGATGAAATACATGAAGCACTTTGGAGGAAGGTTGATAAATGAAAGCTCAGTACAACTTTTTTGTTTAGCACAAGAGCTTAATGGAGCATGATCATGGTGGGTGGTGTGCACCTTCAACGGGGGGCGAGGAAGGGACCAGAGACAATCTCACTGAGAAAAAGGAGGAGACAGAGACAGTAAACATGAATCCGTGGACTTTTTAAGAAGCAATTTCTTAAACAAGCATGTTACAAAATGCAGCACATAAATTTTCTATTGCTTTGAAATTGCATCTGCTTTTTATAAGAGTAGGGTAATTATTATATAAGAAAAGCCTATTTGCCTGAGTATGTGGTTACACATTTTCTACTGACTTCACAAATTGTTCAAATTTCAGTATTTGTTGGCTTCATTATAAACCAGTGTCATTACTGGCAGCTACTATAAGGTACTAAAGAGACTTTTTTATTGTTACTATAGTTGGCATTAAGGATCAGAAAGTCATCTGAAATAAGTGAAAGCTGAAAAGACAGGAGACAATATACATTGTATCTAAATTTAAGATCTTAATAAAGTAGATTATGATCTGCTCACCAGGCCAAGGAACTGACAGATCCCACACCTGTGGGATTTGATCTTCTGTGGGATGAGATCTTCTAAGATCTCATCGAAAAGAGCTGTCTGGTTCAAACCAAATCCTGTCTGATCATTCTGCTCCATTGAAGAGACTCACTTTAACTGGTCTGTGTGTTTTTGTATACCTCCTACCCAAGGCAATTTCTGGATTTCATTTCATCTAGGGTTGATTTGTCCCCCATACTTTAGTATTTTCTACTGGGTTTGTTCTTCCACTAACTGAAAACAAATTTTCCACCACCATCACCCATGAACGTAAAGCAATAACGAAGAACCCACACTGTGATGAGCCATGAATACATAAGCTGAAGAATTGGCGTAAGTCAAACCAACAACAAACAGCCTTATTCTTGACAAATTGCCCGATGTTTCAGCGTCACATTTCTGTCAGTGTGACAGACTGACAGAGAGAGGAACCAACAGATTTCAAACAATTGCTCATCGAAGCCCATGTGGCATCCTGCACCAGGCAATCCTGTGACATGAACAGAGATTATTTTGTAGCATCAGAGAGGGAATACATGGATTTCAAGGGAAACAGGTTTGGAAAGACCCTTCAGGTCATCAGATTCAGCCCTGGCTTCCCCAGGCATCAATTCAGGTATTCATTTTTATATAATTCACCTCAAATAATCCTTGTCTTGCTTTGTTTTCATAGGTTGTGTTTCTCCTATTGATTTTGTTAAAAGACTGTTTCAGAAACACACTGCTCTGAGGGGTTGAAACCTTCTCATTTCCAACCTGACTGCATTTTTATGACCAGTCTACATCTGTTTGCTGTTCATAGATTCATAGATTGGTTTAGGTTGGAAAAAAACCTTCAAGATCATTGAGTACAATCATCAGTCTAGCCCTACTAAGTCTGCCACTAGACCACGTCCCTAAGCACGTCTACTCGTCTTTTAAACACCTCCAGGGATGACAACTCCACCATCCCCTTCACAGCCTGTTCCAGAACTTGACAACCCTTTCAGTAAAGAAACTCCTCCTAATATCCAACCTAAACCTCCCCTGGAACAACTTGAGGCCATTTCCCCTTGTCCCATCACTAGCTACCAAGGAGAAGAGACCGACTCCCACCAGATACCAGCAAGGGACATCTGTTAAGAGCTTGCAGAAGACCACATGCTTTGGAAGCCTGCATGTCTACTGAGCACCCCAGGCATTCACAAAATGCATAAAGTTAACAGAAAAGGACTGGAGATGGGCTACTGTGAAACAAGCAGGGCAGAATGCAACATAGCACTGAACAAGTAGCTCACCAGCATCTTTGATCCTCAAATAAATTCACTGCTTAAATTGAAACATATACATATTCATGTCACTGCAGTTCTCAGCTTTTAATTTCTCTTTCAGTGAAAACACGATATAAGACTAGATTTTTTTTTTTTTCTAAATGTAGCCTCTGCTAAGTTAGTTTCTCTCACTAACTGTAGTTAATTTGGTGCATCACCATCGTGGACAGAGGCAGGGTCTGATTTTCAGGAGAGCAATCTTCCAGCCAGACCTAAGCCTGGAATCCTCACTGAAGCCAAAGGGCTGCCTGTGGTCACATACGAGTGACCAAACTTGAAATAAACTGAAATTAATAGTAACAGTGCCCTTCACAAAGACTGGGTGATCTGTATACAGATTCACATGCAGCATTTGAAAAAAACAGATAATCAGGTAAAACTCCACTCCCAAAGAAGACAGGTTAAATTTCTGTTCATTGCTTATAGTTTTACTCTGTTTCGTTGGTAAACTGAAACACAAAAATTGGTTTATAAAACAATTACAGAACCAGGTAAACCTTTTTCTTCACAATACTAAACTAGAATTATACAAGCATGTGAAGTTTAAGGGCAGCAAACCTGCGTCTACCTTCACCCTGATAAACTGAGACTGCAAATTGTATTCATAGGCATTAACAAGTAGGAACATTTAATGTATGTGTTTGTTCTTTTCAGTACGCATGTTACACAAGCTGTTGATTTTGAAGAGAGTACAGAAACACAAATTATTTTTCTGTCTTCTAAACTGAAGTGCTGAAAGAACATGAGAATTATTCATAATCCAAACACTCTTGAGTACATACAGGAGCTCCCTAACTTTTCAGTGAGTCACCAAATGCAATGGCTGGATTATTTCACTTCGTGGGGTCACACTGAGTGCTAAAGTCAGCAGGAGCCACCTTGCACCTCTGAGGGCAAAACTCATCTTGTCAGGACTGCTTTCAGGTACAAGTTGTTCAGAAAAATCAGGTTAAAGTCAAATGCGGTGGGGAAAAAAGGACTGAAAATGATGCCAACAAGACCAGCAAAATAAAGTGTTGAACTCAAATTATGGCAGCACTGCATGCAGACTACTAGAAAGCACATGTCCAGTTTGCTAAGTATTACTGGGTGAGAGCAAAAGGCAGTCAGAGAAGCGTATGGCTTCCCGCAGCATTACTAGCCTGGATAAACTGTCTATATCTACTGGTTTCACCAGATTTGAGACAGCATCAGTAATACCATCATTTACAGCAGCACCAAACCCTTGATAAGTTGCCGCACCATCAGCTCTGTTCTTGGGTATGGACACAAGACACTTGATGGACCAGCTCTTCATATACTCTAGACAAGACAAAAAAATTCCAATTTCCCATCAGTAGCACACTGCCGTTGTTGAAAGGACAGGTTATTTTGACACCTACTGGCCAACTCAGAGTACAGCATTGTTACCGTTCCAGGTCGAGACACTGCCAAGAGCAGGCAGATGTTTAAGCCAGCCTCAGTAATGTAAAAACGTTCCCCCCCCTCTCCCCCTACTGGAAGTCAATGTATGGTTGGAAACTGGAAAGACAGGACAGAGCGATGAAGATCCCAGCCTAGCCTGAACCACAGGGTTGCTTTAAAATAATATGAAGGGTTAATGACAGGGAGAGGAGAGGAAGAAAGAGGAACATAGGGACTGGGAAGCAGGATGCTGCTTTGAGAGTGTAGCATTTACATTTGTAAGCACTGGGGTGGTTAATGGCTCTAAAATAGCTCTTAGGCATTGATGCAAGAAATCCACTGCCAGGTCTAGGTGCTGAAAAAGGACTTGACTGATAAGAAAAGGCTGGTCAGAACTGAGAGCGCTACCAATTATATAAACAACTGCCATTTGAGGGGGGAAAGGATTAATCACCACTGGAAGCTAATCAGAACACCATTGCCCCTAAATAGCGTTACTGGATTACAGTATTAGGGTCCCTACAGAGAGAGAGGCGCTGTTATATCATAAGTCAGTTAAAATATACCAGGAAAGTATATCTAGAGTATGGGATGAAAAGATGAATGAACCTTACGATATTTTGACAATGGAAGTCAAAAAACATGGTTATTGTCAACTCTCCTGCCAGGCTGACACAAGTACAGAATCAGTAGGTGTGGACACAATATGACAATCCCACCGAAACGGTTTGGTCTACAAAATGGAGAAATTACTAAGGTCCAGAAATGAGGGAATTTTTTGAGAGAGAAGAACCAAATGCATTAACTTAAGCATCAATCCCAGCATTTTCCAATTTCCTTTCCAAAAGCTTCCACACTCCACATTTCCCTGGCTGTGCACCTGAACAGAAGAGAGATCCTGCAATGCAAGGCAAAGCGAAGTTCAAAGAAAAGCTCAGCTAAAAACAAATTTTCCAGCCTTCAGCCATTTCCAGTCAGTCCTTCAGGTTTAGCCACACTGTAGACAGTGTAAGCAACAAGTCATTACATATTTTTTGCAAGAGCAAACATATTACAAGAAAACAAGCGAGAAACCAAAGCATACTTGCAAAATATATTTTTTTAACCAAGGAAATTTAACAAGTAGTGCTAGAGTTGCCACATATCACATTATGCAGTGAGAACAGGTGAGAAATAGGCAAAAGAGATAGACTAAAATAAGTGCTGAAAGCTAGTACTATCCCATCTTAGCTAGCCAGCCCTGGACATGCAGCACCTGTTCAGTTGGAACATTGCAGAAATAAAGTAAAATTGATGAGAAGAGATGGATAAGTTTTCCCAAGCTGAAAGTTTGTGAAAAATTTTTCAGGAGAACACTGGTGTTCAGAGGGATCAAAGTTTTCAAAACTTTTATTTCTTCTCTCTTTAAACCATTTTTATGTAAGGGGCAATTTTTTGGTTTTTTTTGGCTGCACTGTTAAATGAAAACCTGTTCTTCATGGATAAGGAAACTTAACTTCCACAAACCAAGCACAGTGACTGCCAAGATAGTACAGAGAGTGCTGATGTTTTCATAGAATTTCTGCCCTTCCTAGTCCTGTTTCTTTATCACTCTCAACCTCTGTATTTGTTTTTCCAGAGAGGGCAGCTCTCCATTGCCTTTTTTGCTTTATATTTTCACTGATTTTTTTTACATATCTCTTTACTACAATCATGAAATGAAACATGAACCAAGTAATGTTCAAACTGGAGCTGAACCTCTAAAGCAATAATATCTTAGTGGGCTTGAAATTAGACAAAATGAGTTCTCTCTTCCCTCATTCGCATGCGTGGGAGATGTCAACCTGTTTACAGAGATATGGGGATTGACATGTTTTCAGGCACCACAGAATACTTTTACAAGTCATGTGTGCAGTATTTGGGATACTGAGTCATTACAGAAGGATTTTGTACCCTACTGCAGAGAAAGTGTCCAGTGTTGAGAAAGCTCATACACAGCTCATACTTCATCTGGGACTCTTAAGAGAACACAGCCATTCTTTAAGCAATCAGCCTACCACTGCATGGTGGCTAGAAAAAAATCAAATCAAGCCACAGAGAGAATACCATGAGTATCATTTTTGCAGTTTGGCCTGATCTGGCAAAATGTATCTCTTCAGGCTGTGCATCCCACTGAGACTGGGAATATCTTTTTGCTCTCCTCTGAAAAGAAAATAATCCCAAATTTCTAGTAATGTGAAGCACTGTGATGAGAGGAATATAAGCATAAGTATGTATAGAAGGGGAATTACACCATGAGGATTTAGCCTGCACAAATAAGCAACATTGATCCTAGGCATCTGCAGGGCAAAAGATGCTAGTTGTAGTTCCTGAAGTGTTGTTAAACCCATTTCTGTTTGCATTTGAACTCATTGTGGGAAAAACAAGTGCTGGGCACGGACATCAGAGTTTTAGGTGAAGAACAATGCCTGTGACAGACACATTGCAATTCCAGTACCAAAACAAGAAGGTACAGACAAATGCATATCGACAGATGGGAAATTATGAAGAAAATTGCACTGGTCGTCCTGAAATGCAGTGGACTCAGCTTGCCAAGTGCCTGCTACCCTTTTTTGTAGCCTTTGTGGAAAACCAGAATTTTAAAAAGTGATACTTAAAGTTCATCTTCACATAAAGCTGGGATCAGTCTCTCCTACCCAATAAAATGAGGAGAAAAATTCTTGAGTTCATGCCCTAGAGCAAATTCATCTGAAAAACCAGAGGCATCATCCTCCACATCTAAAATGTTAGCACTGCAGTATCAACAGTCTTGAAACTTTATACCATCAGATGATGAAGCTAAAAGTCCCTGGTAGCTATTGAGCCTGAGGTCAGAGATTCTACAGCTGCACTCCAAACACAAAAACAACTTTTATCTTAAGCCTTCCACGATACTTCAGATGCCTTAAGCAAAACCCCCCTCTTAGACATGCACACAGGGTTTCATCTCTGCTGCTGTTTGCTCTCGTCCTGTGGGCAGGGCCAGTAGGATTTGCACTCGAGCAGAAGCAGGTGGAATAGTAGAGTCAAGATCTTCTCTGTAATTCCTGAGGGAAAGACATTGGATTTTAACAAGGCTGCCCAGGTAGATCAGAATGGATATTATCATTAAAACATTCACCTCCCTCCCACATCAAAAATGCAAGTACTCCTGTTCCAGTCTTATACAGGGACAGGAAAAGCTTGTGAACAGATTTAATAGTTTGATTGCATCATTTCACCAAGACTTTACCTGCTCATTTTAAAGCATTTAAAGCAAACATACAAACAAATAAACAATTTGCTGGATAAGGAAAGATGCTGTCTGGTTTTCAATGTATTATTTCAGGTACGTGTTAAAAATAGCACCCAAAATGGCTTAAAGAATGGATAAGGCCATAGAAAAGGCCTTTAATTTCAGGGATGAAGGTCACATGCAGGTATTGAAGAGAATAAGCCTGGAGATGGCAAGGTTAGAGTAACAGTAACCTTAGTGTTGCATGCTACTTGCTCTACAGCTGCAGTTTGTATGAGTAGAAAGAAGTCATGTGTTTAGAGAGGGAAGAGTAGAGAGGGAGGCAGTAGTTGGCCAAACTAAGGATATTTTGCAGCTGTATGGGTTACGGATATATATGGGTGAAACAAAGGAAACCCCAGAGCCCATTTTTCCTCCCACTAACTAACTGGCCTCTGATCTCTGATCATCTGCTCCCCCTGCAGCTACAGTTCTCCTGGCTTATTTGAGGATTAAATTTCAAATTATACATGTGCAAATACAGACTGAAATCCCATTTTACCACCAGTTTGATCACTACTGTCTGAACTATAATTCTAAAACACAGCGACTGTAACGTAGTTATGTTTCTTGCCTGCTATTTGTAGCATAATAAGATACAGAAGCCAGGAACCCACTGTATCAAGCGCTGTGAAACATACCCCTGCACAATTCTTCCTCCATGAGTTTACAATTTAAGTACACAAGGGTTGAACTATGTTAACTCTACTGCTACTTCCTTTTTGTTTTTCCTAGGCTCTGAAAGACCTAAACATCAAGTTGGCTGTATATGTTATAAATATTTTCTAAATATTATTTACCCAAGAGACAGGATAACAGCTTTGAAAGAATAAGTACAATGTAGAAACACTTTAAACACACCCAACTTTCCCATGCCTCTCCCTTGCTGTCCATTTAACACAAACACCCGTACTGTTTTCTCCTAACACCCTTATGTTAAGCATTTCCAACAAAAACAGAGCTTGTCTTTACCTGCAAGGCACCACCAAACAAGCCTCTCATTCCTTTGCCCAGACAGCAGTATCGTGTGTTTATATCCAACTCTGGCTTTTTTTCCACAATGCCATTAAGTTAATGGTAGAAAAGGCAGAATCCCCTTAAAAATACTTCTGTCTCAAACTAGTATCTCCTTGCTACATATAATTGCTAGCAGGTTTCTATACTATGCTAAAATGCTTTTTTGTTTTTGTCTCAGAGTGTACCCAAAGATGGCAGGTCCTGGAGGGACTATAACTCTGAAAAGTCTGGTCCAACAGACAGCTTGACACATTTCATAAAGGAGAAACAAAACTGGAATTTATGATAAATACGATGCCACCTTCAGTTCTGAATTAATTCCATCTTCTGCTGTCTAAAAATATAACCTGAAAATTAATCCTTCCAGTGGGTTTCTCAGCACATATTCTCTTTCCACCTTTAAGCACTACACTCAATGAGCAACGGACTGTTTCCATTTTGTGTCTTACACAGAATTGAGCACTTCAGTAATTTGTGATGAATGTGTGAAAGCGAACAAGGGACGTACCACCTGGAGTGGCCATTTCAGACCACTCAGTAAATTTGTACAGAGACATTAAATGTGAATTTCTGCAGAACATACCAGAATAGTTTCTCCTTCATGACCCACTAGCAGATCTTTTGCAACTTAACATTTTTCTTTCAGGAATCATATTTACACTGAAGGTTTAACTCATTGATTAAAGTTGCATAAATTTATGATCTTGGTGGAGGTTCTTACTTGCTTTGAAAAATTGTCTTCTCTTCCCCTATTAGAGAGGTTATTGCACTCACAAATTATTTAGAAGTGATTATAACAAAAGAATACCTCCGAATCTTCTTTCCACCACATGTCATCCCTCAGAAAAAGCTTCCATATCTTAACTTGTCATAGGCTTACCCTTACCATCATCAGTGGATTCATCTCCATATATTGAATCTATATAATGGACATTTAATTGCCAAAGAGGCTACAATTTTAAAGCTATTCATCATGTATTAAGTAGTTTATTACATGTAACTAGCCCATTTAAAACTCAAGGAGCTTTGATTTCACTACTATTAATATTTGTCCTAAGTTACTACTAATGATGGATACCAGTGTGAAACAATCCCTTTTCCTTTATATCTGACCTGCAACCACCCAAGCTGTGAGCCCACTGCAGACGCACCAGAGAATCCATCTTATAGTTGCAGTCATGTCTAGTTTTCCCTCTTTTCTTTATAACTTATCAAAACAGCTGTAGGAATTTGGAGGGAAATGAGCAGGTTTATATGTTGTGTATTCTAAATAGTTGACTACTCAGCCAAAATAAACTTTGGCCTTATAGTAGCTCTAAGGCAGTATCAGCACATGTAAAACAAAACATACAACAATACATACCACGATGAGTGCCAGATGTTCATGGGAGAAAACACACAGCTGTTGGGCTTAGATCACCTGAACTCTTTTAAAAGCCAGAGACAGCGGCCACCTTTGTTGAGCTGTCAGATTAGCAGAGGGACTGCAAAGACTCGAAGCAAGGAAGAGTCGGCTCAGTTACACTGAAGAATGCCAATTTCTGCCTCATCAGCCAGCTGTCATGTAAAATTCCTTATAATAGACAGGACTAAAGGTAACCAATTTGTCTTAAATGTACTGTTCAGCACACTGAAATAATCTAGTTATAATCACTCTTCTATTAGAAGCTGAGTGTTTCTCAAGTTTACTGTAAAAACCCAATTAACTTCAATTCTTCTTTCCTTCTATCCAGAAATAGCTCTGAGCAAGTCAGCGAGAGGTTATTCATCATTTGCAAGTGGGCTGCAAACTCCTGAATTCTACTTAATAAAATAATAGCTAGGAATTATGACTATCCCACATACACAAACATAAGATAAATACTGGGTGGTACAAATCCCTCACATGGAGTTTCAATAAAGATTAATTTTGCTCAAATGATAGATTACAAGAAATCACTGAAGTACTAAACGTGGAGTTACCCCAGTGCTGACAAACTCCAGCAAAACCAGCCCCTAAAAGAGCACTTTCCTTAAAAGGATGTAGCTACAGGATTTTAAGTCATTTTGATGAAAAACAGTTGTAACACTAAACTCAATATTCCATTCCCAGTGCTGAATTACAGTAAAAGCAATAAATATTTTCCTCGGTTGTCTGAGCATCCAAACAGCAGGATTGTGTACTCTTGTAGAAAGACTCAGAGGTTAAGGTGTTAGGATCAGTTATCTAAAATTCTGCTAGTGTACACAGTCAAAAACCTAAGCATACTACTTTTAAATCACAATAACCAGCCAATAATCTATGCTTAAGTCTGTTTTTGTTGAGCTCTTATGCTACACATATATCCAGCTAAAGATACCTAACAATCTGTTGTGTTTGCACATGCTTTTTCACTTATTTATCTGAAATTCAGTTGGGTTCAGTTCTATGAGAGTGTTTATCTGTTCATAACCAAATTTCTATGCTAATTCCCACTAAAATGTGGAGATTAAGTATTTATAGACCCTTAGAAATCACTAGGTTCTGCTAAGCTTCTCACGTCTGCTCAAAACAATAGTCTTGTCCTCACTTTCTAGAGATGTCCAACAGAAGCACACAGATTTTGAATTAGCTGAACTGTGTTCATGGTGAATTTAGAACGTTATAGCAAAATATCTTAAAGGCATTTTTTTCAGTACAAATTTATTGGAGGAAGAAAAAAAACAACAATGAACCAAATTCAGAATATTGAGAATATACAAAGGATAGCTTTACATTTCCTGTGTCTCGTATATATTTCCCATGTCTCGTATCGCTTGTAAAAGCATGGCAACAGGATAACGAACACAGTCATGTGCAGGCAAACACTTCACAGCCATAAGCAGTCTCACTGAATTACTGGAACCATTCATATCCATGTATGAAGAAGTCAGGACAATTATCATTGTACATTTTATTCTCTCACCTTCTCACTATTCAACATAATCACCTTTTCTTCTTTTTTTTATTACATTAAAATGAAAAGTAAAGCTCTTTTTGAAGATATGTTCTTGCATGTAGTAAGTAAATGTGAAGATATACTTCTGATTAGCACAAAGAAACAAAGTTCAAACAAAAGCAACCCCAAAGCAACCCCACCTCCTGCCTGGTGCTCCATTCCTGGTCCCTGTGTGTAGTTGACACTACTTACAATGTGACAGCAGAGCTAGGACCATTTTTCTAACTGAAGACAACCAAATGTGACACGGTGCTAGCTCATGAAATATTTGTCTCTGAAAGCCCATGCTTTAAGTTCCTTGTTCTCGGTCCCCACATGTCTACTACCTCCCTGTGCTTTCACGCCTCTGTAAATGGCAAATTTATACACCTAAGTTTTTAGTCTTTGTGAATCTCAGACTTTGTCCTCACTTGGAACCGATATGCTCTAATAGTTGTCTTATAAGCAAATTATGTCATTGTAGAAAATTCAGGATGTATTAAACATTTGCTGAACAGTTTAGATCAGTCTTCATCGAGTTAGACTTTATGCAAAGAGTCTGTGAGGCCCATCTGCTTTCCATAGGGTCTAAGAGTCTATGATTCCTACAGTTTCATACTCTGCTATTAGTTAAGGACTTTATTTCTTCCCAAATAAATAAAGCAATTCAATCCTTAACTCACCACTGTGTAACATATTTAGTACCCCAGCTCTGACATTACCCATCTGAACATGTGATTACCAAAAACAGGTGAACAATTTTTCGTTCAAAGCACTGTATTTCTGTAGTGAAACTATGGTAATGAAATGTAACAAATATCTTAAATATTTTCATTGCTGTAAAATCTCATGGGTGGTTTCATGGAAACACCCTCCTTTTATTAAGTCTAATAAATTCAATGCTTCCTTAAGTTGTTGCCTCAACCAAAGATTTTACTTGCTATAATAGCACAAAACATTTATTCACACATCTGGTTAGAATACCTTCTCTCTGACAAATTTAATCAGTGTAATTATGTATTTGACACACACATAGTTAGACAAGGAAAAACCTCAACAAGATGCAATTTACATGCTTCAATTAATCTTTCTAAAAATTTGTACAATCTAACAGACGGATCAAACTCTATGCAAGTATTTGACCAAAGGCTTATAAATCAATAGTGACATGTTTTCTTTCAGGCAGTAGCTTGAGAAATTAATATTGTTTCACAAAGACAGACAAAGGAATTGTAAATCTTACACTTACAATAGCTCCCTTCCTCATAAAACTACCTACTACATAGAGAATATTGACGATGAAGCATTCTTAACCATGACAAAGAAAGAATAGGTTTAAAATATATATCGTTGTTGTTAATAATTTTCTTTTATTCATGTATAAGAACTTCATAGCCCTGCATTACTGTTAATGTGAACTAATTTGCAATGATGAGCAAATAGTGAAATATCCCGATACGCAGACACTACATCTAATACCACAGCTCCACAGTCTCTGGAGAACTGATGTCGTGATAAAGGGTCTTGGCACACCTACAGGCAGCCATCCGAGAATGGCTCTGGGTGTACAGGCTGAAAGCCTCACAGTGCAGACAGGCCTGGACCTCCCAGGCTGCCCTCAGATGGAAAAGTAAATTCACTGCTTCACTCTCCCCGGTAATCAAAATACACAGTAGCTGGAGTGCGACGGTCTGCAGCAAGTCGCTGTGTTACCGCTGTCTTACCCTCAGCAGGGCCATATGCCCACTTGGTCAAGCAAACAGAAACATTCAGAGCTGCAGCACCCCTAGGACCTC
This sequence comes from Mesitornis unicolor, assembly GCF_000695765.1. Lineage (NCBI taxonomy): Eukaryota > Metazoa > Chordata > Aves > Mesitornithiformes > Mesitornithidae > Mesitornis > Mesitornis unicolor. Next base: position 94,934 of record NW_010160671.1, on the reverse strand, counting down.
CTGCCATCCTCCCTGAGAGGCGTGAGATCCCTGACAAAATGCTGGTGTCACCAAGGAAGGAATTTTTGCTCCAGCTGAGGTCCTGCAAGCCTTGTAGAGATGGCAGACCGCCTACCTTGCACAGAGGGATGTTGCTAAACAGTTGAGTAACGGCATCTTCCTGTAGACCAGCTTAAACAGCTTCAGGAAAAGGCAAGAATAAAACTCACATCCCTCGCCTGCTATGAGCATGAGCACCATGTCTAAGAGGAATGCCTAAACCATTCACTCTTTAGGCAACCTTTAAAATGAAACCTTATTCACCAACAGAGCAAGCTACCATGCTGCTATCACAGTACACTTTAAGATTAGGTAACTTCGAGTAACAAGTAATATTTCTTACTCTTTAAAGCACCATGAGTGGGAAAAGCCATAGGAATAAAGTTTGTCTGGCATAAAAAATGTGGTCTCTTGGTTGTGACCTTCATCTTTCTGCACTCTAAGAAGTAATAGGAGCTTTGGCAATTAAGGAGCCAGCAACATGTAGTGTAATCCAGACTGTGCAGTGTAGGATTGGGTGGGAGCAAGAATTTCATTTAAATCTCCCACGTGTTAAAATGCATCTTTCCATCTGTCTCTGAGTCAGCAGCATCCCCCTCAAGGCTAATACAAAACTCAAGAGGAAACGAAACTGCTCCAAAACATTTTCAAACTTAATATATCAAGCCAATATTTAAACACATCTGAGGTTCACTCTACTCGGAGAGAGGGGGTGGGGTGTTCCTCTCTGAACCATGGGTGCACTTCAAAGCTACGCTCTTTTCACGTCAATGCGAAAAGCAGACCTAGTGCTCTAAAGCTACAAAGACCTAATGCCCTTGATGTCTTAAAGATTATTTAAAACTAAACCAAATCAAAATTAATACCAGATGGGGAGGGGCAAGGAAGCCAGAGAAAGTGAAAAACATATTACAATTCTGTTTTATCTGCAGTTATTTTTGGCATTTCATATTGGGACTTTAATTTTTTTACCCTTCAGTCTGCTATGAGTAACTAATTCCAAGCTTAACTGGTAGTGACTATTGGCAATTTTACCCGCTTGTCAGATAATCACAGCAGTTAATTTTTCCAGATCTTTTATTTAATAGTGCTAGGCAAATACATCCAAATTTATTTGCAAATGCAATTCCCTTGTCAATTATTTCTTCTGCTGATTCACTGCGCTGGTATTTGCACCCTGCTTGTTTGCTTAGGCCTTGGATCCTGCTCACACTTATGTTCACCACTCATTGCTCACATGGAGCCAGGCAGCGAGACTACACATGGATCGAAAGCGATCTCATGCAAACTGTGGATACAGGCAGGCAAGCTTTGCATTTACAGGAAAGAAAAGCGCTTATTTCACAGCACAGAAATAACCATCACAAATCCTCAAGCAACTTGGAAACCAAGAACAAGATAGTACATTTTTCAGTCTTAAGCTTTCCATAAGGAAACAAAGAGAATAATATGCAAAACGGATGAATGATCCTATGGCATGAATAACTTGCAGCAACCAGTATAAGAAAAAAACCCACAGTCTAAAATGAATTTACACAGATTATGGATTGAGTATTAAGAACATGAACTCATTCCCAACACAATCCATTTGTGGGAGCTTGGAATATTCTTGAGGGATATATTTTAGGAAGCTAAAAAGGTCCCTTTTTACGCAGTTGCTAGCTCAATCTAACTGAAAACCCAATTAAGATATAAGATAATTTGCTTTAAAGGCTACTAAATGCCACATGGCAGCCATGGCTCCACCACAGCATATTTATTTATACATGTATATTATATCCAATGTATATTATATTATATTCCAAAAAAGCCATATGAAAGAACATTAAGGCTCCAAAAGCCAAACACTGAAAAGTCAGCAAAAAGCCAATTAAAGTTGCCTGTTCTGCCATAGCGCTGCCCGCCTGTGTGTATACATTTTGACACCGTCTCCCATTACATGACCGCTCACTCTTTTCCCTAAAGAAATCCTCCCCCAGACACTGCATATGTTCTCCCTCCCTCACCCAGAAAGGTGCAGCATGTTCTGTTATTTACCACACGAGAGCCTTGCTGTGAGGGCAGGACTCATTTCCTCAGTGAATGTGGTGCTGCACATCCCCATAGTAACCTAGAGCTTCAACCATGCACGTGTTTGCACAACATCCCCACCTCCACCCTCTGTCGCTCCACTTGGTCCCAATCCCTTTGGCAGGCTGGAGCCTTCCACAGTTTGTCACACCCCCGTCACCCAGTTTCTCCTATGGTCTTGGTCTCAGACACACCTAGAGAACAAGGTTTCCATTCAAGTCATAACTTCAGCAAAAAAATTTTTAAAGGTGGGGTTTAATCCCGACTTCCTTGAACCCCTTCCGATGAAGCTCCTCTCTGACTCCTGCAAACCCACTTGAGAGGAGAAACACCAGCCTCAGCTGCCAAAGTTTAGGACAGTTTTTACAAACTGAATCCAGGGGAATGGAAGAGGTAATGTAATGTGACAAATCTTTCCAGAAGTTGCAGCAGCTCTGCCAATAGCTTTTATAAAAGAAGACACCAGCTTCTAGGGAAAATGAGGGGAAAAAAAGCACATAGGGTTTAAAAAACACTCCCTGGAATAGAAAGAAGCACTTACTTGCAAAGGCCACTTTCAGGGTTAGAGGTGCTTCATTTTGTACCACTTTAAGGGCCAGCGCCCAGCAAAATATGCTGAGGAAAGAAAGGTAATGTTATGGAAAGCAGGCAATGTTGACAGCTTTAGTGAAAAGCATTGTTTAAGTGTATATTCTAATCCTTCTGAAAATAAAAATATATTAAATATTATGAATTAACTCCTACTATCTGTGCAGATTTGTGGTTTTTTAATATAAAATTATACTTCAAGACTGATTCTATTGCAAGCTTAAACCCAATGTTGAACTTCTTGTCTCTACAGTAACTGAAAAAGCATTCTTACAAATTTTCTCTCATTAACACACATTTCAGTGGTCAAATGAACACACTCCTGCATGTTGAGGAACAACCTGTGTTGATCACAAACACAAAACCAGATTCCCTCTGTAAGAGCTGTGTTTCTTTGCATCCACATCTGCAGGTTCTCCTCAATGCAACAAACCTAGCCGCATTACAGGACACAACGAGGATAACCCAGACAAATTAGCTGTGGGTTCATGACTTTGATCAAATTCTTCTCTTCTGCAGCATCTCTGAGCACAAATGACACCAGCTCCTCGAAGGAAACCATAGAGTGGTGCGAGGAATACTACGCTAATTTAAGTCTTTACTGTCCTAAAACCTAGCAATCTGCTCTCTGAGTAGATGCCCTTCCTCAGCAGTTACTTTAAACCTCAGATTCTGAAAAAAATCCTGGTGCTCCCTCCACTTCCCAGAGTTCTTGGTCTGAGTGCAGGTGCTTAGAGCCAAGACTGGTGGCCTAGGACCAAATGCTGGAGGCTGGAGCCTGACTCCTTTGGTCACCACTGTCCCTTTGCAGCTCCTCTTCTCAGGACAGCAGTACAGCTGAGCACCTTGTAAGTGCTCACATGAACAGCAATGAAGCAATTTCGCATATGTAGACCAAATGATACCATGCCAGCATAGAGGTACTGGCCTTCCACTGTGCAGTATCAGCCCTAGCAGCAAACCCCTGTTAGATGTATGAAGCAAAGTTTTTATCATACAAGAATGACACCTGCAATGTCAACTTCTAAAGATCAGGGGCCTCCCCACCTCCTAACATCAGAGGCCAAAGCAGATAATTTTTTCCTACTTGCAACTTTAAGACTAAGTAAAATATCTCGAGATTAAAAAAGAAAATTAGCAGCACACTGACAAAAAAAAAAATAGCGTGTTTGAGTCTATTTCAGCTCTATCAAATCCCAGTGATTTTTTAGAACATTTATTCAGCTGGTCTGGATAAAAAGTAAGATCTAAACTATTTTGAAGTACCATCAGATGTAAGACTCTCTCATAAATTACAGACTGAAAGGTCAATGACTCTATGAGTGTAAATGGTAACCAATTAGTAATCCAGGGCAGGAGTCCAACTACTATGAAATCCATCTCCTGACTCTAAGTACTGTGTAGCTGCACGTATAAACCCTTAGTCCTTTATGCATCTATTATTTATTAAAACTTAGCAAATGTTTTGAAAATCACACCAACTTAACGTAGAAGCAACCTTGAATCAACAAGCCTCTGGTTTTTTGCCATAATTAGCTGCACTGCTCATGGTTTTAATACTTTCCAAAGTGGGGTCTCTTCAGGTGAGGGACATAAACCCACCTTATTATGCTTCCAGCTACCTCCTCAGTTACAAAGTATTAATCTGAAGGAAAAGAAACCTGGTAATCTCACCACACAACAGGTATGGATTTCCCAAGCTGTTACTTCACATCTGTAACAGAACCACAAAGAGAAGCCCAGGCCTCCTGGCCTCAATCCAAGGGCTCCATCCATGGTATCTGGCTTTCTTTTTAAATGTCTGGTTGATAGCATTTAACCAGAACTGCTTTTCCGACTGGGTAGCTGCCTAGACACCACTGTTAAGCACTGAAATAGAAAATTTTCATTCATTAACACTTTTCATTCAGTTTCTGTACAGCTAACACGTTCTCTGAACCCAGCAGTGCTGGCTCAGGCAATGCTGTCGAACACGCAAGACATGTCCCCAGTTCTTGCCTCCTACTTGGATGTGCAACACCACCATGCAGCTTCTTCATGTTGAACACATATTGTGGATATCACCATTCTGAATATTAGGAATTTGAGGACAAGCCCCTTTGGTCACTCAGGGAATCTAGGAGACCTCATTTGGCCTCCACCTTGAAAAGGTCATATTAAACAGAAAGGCTACTCAGTCTTCACCAGAGTTCAGTGAGTAATTTTAATAGCAATATCAGTATCACCAAGCATTACAGATCTTGCAGTGATGAGTGAGCTGTTGCCTTTGTCAAAATCCAACCTACGGAACTTTTCATTTCCACCTCTAAAGGTGCACTGTTCCTCACTTTACCCTTACCTTTCCACATCCATGTTTGGCTCCTGACTCCTACTCACAATGGCAGCTTTTTGGAGAGAGGCCATCATTTGTTTCTGCACTTGAACAGCAAGTTTCAGGAATTCCAGATCACAGTTAGGGTTTTAGCACTTTTTGATAAAGATAACATATAAATATTCCTCCTTGTTTCCCCTAGCAAACTAACAAAAAAACCCAAACCACAAATGGGAGAGGAATGAATAAATTTGAATGGTTTGATCCAATGTATAACATTTACATAGCATAAGTATTTATATACATAACATACTTACACCACAAATATAAATTAACAGACTATGTCTAGAGATTGTGGCTTCTATATAAGGGGGCAATGTCAGCTTTGATGCATGTAGGCACAATTACATTAGCATCATTACATTAGTTGCTGCCATATGCCAAACATGCACTTTTCTTACACAGACAGGTTTTTGATCCAGGCACAAAACTACATGAGAAAGCTTCTAGTCAGTATGGAGTCATCTTTGCCATCAATTTATGCTCCCTTCCTCAAGTCACTTATTCCCCATCAGATGGAAGAAGAAGAAAAAAGCCAGGTAAGTTAAAAATAGCAACTGCTCCTTTTGTGAAAAAAAGAGCTAGAAAACCCAGGGAGGAATGTAAAGTATTTCTTTGCAACAGATTTCAGATAGGCTGAAAGGGCATCCCAATGCATTTCCTCTCTCATTCTCTGCCATTTCAAAAAAACACTATAGAGGTACAGAAAAGGGGCAGGTCATTTTATACTTAAGGTAATAATCTTTTATAATTGAATTTAAAAACAAAAAGAAAACAACAACAACAACAAAAACCTAACAAAAAAACCTCACCACAAATTATTTTATAGAGAAAAAAGTTAGATTCATTTTCAAAACTTGAGTTAACTCTAGCCCTGCAATCAGATGCTCAGGGATTCAGTGGCTCACTTTAGTCATCTCTGAAATATCTCTGAACACAGTCAGGTCTGTCTTTCAGTGCCAGATGTTCTTTGATGAGACAGCCGGCTTGGCAAAAAAGGGGAAATTCTTGAAAATCATTATTATCTTCTGTGTTTCTGCCATTAATAGCAACTTACAAGGAAAACAATGTGAACTGCGTATCTGTAAGCCCAGGAAAGGATGTGTTTGCAGCCTGATTTTCTGCAGGTGGAACTGATGTTAAGAGGAGGTTAGACAGTGGTGAGAAGGATGAGAAAAAGGTCACTTTTCTTTACAACTTCTGCACGCCCTGAGGAATGAAGGTCATAAAGAGCCATACATCTTCCCAGGGCTGTGATTCCATGAGAAGCTGTCTTCATCGAAACACTGTCCAGTGATGCTTCTGTGCCACAGCTCACTGTCCCCTCAGCTGTGCTTAAAGAACATGAGCCAGGCCCTATCGATCCTGTTTTCTAATAAC
>NW_010160671.1:87667-88455 GCF_000695765.1 Mesitornis unicolor | reverse complement strand
GCTCTTCCACATTTTTTAAACTGGATCATTTTCCTAGTCCAAATTATAACATGGCCATATAAATAATTGTGCTGCTTCGGTGACAGTGGAGTGAGGATTTAAAATACTACAGGCTGATACTACTGGGAACATCAAAGTGCTTTGGAGAAATGACAGCAAGAGCTGGTTTGCGTATTTACTCTCCAGCCATCTTCCCATGTGCCTGCTTCCCACCACAGCTCTTATTGCACCTTGTAATTAAAAACAGAAAGTGAGCTCTGGGCAGGCAAGTCACTTCTGCACTACAGCAGGGTAAGCAACAATGTTCCAGTGCTCTGCAGTGCTCCTTGGACCTGCTTAATTTACTGTATCAAGGTAGGCAAAAAGACAGCTAAATTCAATGTATAATATTAATAATTGTTTAATTAATAAGTTTTAGCTATATGAATTAATATGTGCTTCTAGCAGTACTGAAACAGTTGGGTTAAAACAGTAAAAAGAGCAGAGAATCAAACACCTACCTAAAACTTTGCTAGTGTCAACTTTCAAGACATATGTATGTGCACAAGTGTATGCAGGTTTATATATATAATTATATAGACACTGACACACACGTGTGTGTGTAAGCAATACAATGTCCTCCTAAAGTATACAGCAATAGAAGAATCAGTTATGCTCAGAGGGGAGATGCACGGTCACTGCTGAGGATGACCGCAGTTGCCAAGAATACAACAGAAACCACTGCTGTAATGAGTTGAACATTTAAAGAAAAAGAAAAAGGTGGCTTTGGTAACTTCTTGGTTTTTACT
>NW_010160671.1:81799-87636 GCF_000695765.1 Mesitornis unicolor | reverse complement strand
GAAAGAGACCAGCAAAAAGACTAATCTTTCTTTTGTTAATTAAAAAGAATACAAAACTGACTTAGATGACTAGTCAGTCAGCTAAAGCATTCATCCATCCCCAGGCTTTGCCAAAATACCTCAGTGACCACTTGCATTAGTCTTCCACTGTCATTTGTTCACCTTCTAAGCAGAAATGGACAACATTTTTCAATGTTTATGGCTTGCAAGACATAAACAGCCAGCTAACCTTGCTGGGATAACTTTTATAAACTTGAACCTATTTGGTACACGAAATACACCTGGTCCAGGTCTGCCCCATGTATTTGGCTCTAAGAGGGACACCATCAGACTGCACAGTTCCACAATGGAAGCATTAACAAGAATCCTAGCTAATACTGCTTGATGCACCCCATGTCTGGACAAGGTATCATTCAAAACTACAACTCCACATCCACAAGCACAGGACATCCCCATGAGTGTCCACAGCAGTCCTGCTGGGTCACCCTGAAAAGAGTCCCAAGACACAGCCAGCTTAAGTGATTTGTACAAAGATGAACAGGAAGCATTTGCAGCTCCTCCAACTCAGAACCAGAAATGTCATTCTGCCAATTTCTGTTGAAAACATTCATCTGCAAAGTCTAGTTTCAAATAATCTCTAAGACATTATCACTCTAATTTCTTGGTGATTCGGTAAGTATCCATTAGACTAGTAAGGTCTTATGAGGTCCTGTAAGGATCAGTATGGTTAGTGAGTCTGCACTGCAACAAGCTTCTCAGCCAAAAAGGAAAAGCCTATGAGCCCACACACAAGAGAATGCAGAAAAATCCAACAACTAAAACTATGGTAAACTTACCTTACAAAACAAACAAACAAAACTCCATCACAAAATAAACACACACAAAAAAAGAAAACACTGAAAAAACACAAACCAGCTGGTGAACTGTGAGGGAATAAAACTAACCCCATTGCCATCCATTAACTTACACTTGCAAGGCTCCAAACTCTGAGCTTTCTCCAAGCATGCTCAGCTGAGCTTCAGCATCACAGCCGGCTGCCATCTCAGCCTCTGCTGCTGGGGACTGGCTGGCCACCAGGTGCTCTTGAGGGAAGAGATGAAAAAGCCATCTGATCAACTCAGCCCTTGACTGCATAGAGATAGAGTTAAACTGACCTTCAAAGGCTGACCATTCAGTCAAAATGAAAGATTAGTCAAAACAAGATATTTTAATAGGATGAGGTTTAGCAGAATCAGAGGAAAAAAAAGATGGGCAGTGGTACTCTCCTGAGACTCTTGATTATATTCAATATTAATTGTCACAAACACAAACTGTGTTTTTAATTTGAGAATGTGTAACTTGTTGAGTACAGGCGTATTCGCACCCCTGAATTTTTGGGTGATAAAACCAGGAAAGAGGTTAAACTGAAAGACATCCGTTTCCTTTCCTATATCAGTGTGTGATTCCTGGGGGACATGATTAGTTTTCTTGTAGTTTATGCTAGGTTGTGAGCTCACTCATTGTTATAAATGGGTTGTCTGTATAATTGTTACCAATTACATGCAAATTGCTGCTAAATGGCACAGACAGCACATTTGTGCCAAATGTTGGTTTATACTTTGCTCTCTTTCCAAGACAGTGGGGAGATAAAAAAGCAATTGGATTGATGAGTGGGATGTCAAAATTTCTCTCCAGTTTCCATTATGCAGTTAAACATTGCCTCACCATTCTTTGACGAATACTGGAATATATCCAGAAATCACACTTCATTTTTCTCAAGATGGTGATCAAATACCTCCCCAAATCTGAGCAAGAAGTACCAGCTCTTGTTTATCCTCCATGCCAGATCTGCAACTCAGACACTACAAATGGCAGCTAGATATGTTTTCCTGCGCTATCAGTCCGGTACTCAGTTTGCACTGAGGCTTGCCAAGGGTCTCCAGATTCCATTCTCTGTTTCTGATTCATTATGGATCTGAGGAGCATCTGTTCCAAAAACAGCAACTCGCCCACTGTCAAGTAAATGCTCTGATCACACGATGAAACCACATTTCAACTAATTTTTTTTTTTGCAACTTCTTTATCATTCATGCTAGGAGAAACCATCAGAAAAGCAACTGAACATATAAGAAATACCTTTTTGCATTTTTGTTCTTTTTAACTTGGGAGTGGCTTTAGTTTATACCCTTCACAATGGGTAAAAAATTTAAGAAACAACACTGAAATTCCTGAAAGAACTTTAGCCTCAAAGGCATTTATTTCAATGGAGCCAGAATTTCTGTGTCAGCAAAGTATGCCAGAATGTATTTAGCTTCAAGTGTGTACTTAAATCACGTAGACTTCAAGGGAACTTAAATATGTGCTTAATTTTGAGCATATGCTTAAGTGTGATCAGTGAATAGTACTGAACCACAGCATTCACCACTCTGTAACGGAGAGAATGCTTCCCAAAGCAACATTTACTTCCCAGAGCATGGGGTGTGTGTGTCTTTTAAATCCTCCTTTGATGTTTCTTAGTCTATTTTGTTTTTAAAAGCTCACCAGAAATCAAAAAGGATTAGTAGGTCATGATCCTGCAAGCTACCTGGTATGGATCAGTCCACAAAAGGACAGAAATGGAGTTTTGCTGGCAAAGGAAAAATGTTTGCCTGGAGCGGTTTGCAGGATTCCGTTTTCTGAGGCACATATTAGTTAAAATTGGTTTGGTATTTTATTTGGTATTTACAATCATTATCATTCTAAGGAATATTTTAAATAAGAAAAGTAAAAAGCAGAATATAAGATATTTAGAGATCATAACAAGATGATTATCAGTGTGTATTAAACAGCTTCACCTATGCCAGCAATACAACATAAGCAGTTTTGTTCACTCATCCTTAAAAGATAAACTTTACTGAACCTAAATACAATTACCACATTTTGTTTTTTTAAACAGGGACTTGAATTAATATTTTTATTAAAACATTGATTGCCAATATGACATTAGAGAGCAGAGGTAAAGTCTTGAAAGTGAAATTTAAAAAAAAAATCTCAACTCCTATTTCCTCCAGAAGTCAGTGCTCTAAATGTGGTATCTGAGCAAACACAAGCTCTTGACCTCAAATCTATATTCTTCTCTGAGGTTTGTCCACCAGCATAAGGAACCCTGTGTAGCAGTTAAATACAAAACAAACCTGAAATTGGTACCTTCTGAGGTTTGGTTCTGACCAACCTTTGAAACAAGATTGCTTTCAGTCAATTGGTTATTTCAGCACTTGACATCACCCCCGCATAAAACAAGGCAAATGGCCAATTAACTAACTGGAAGTTTTCCAGTTCAAAAGCCCTGGTGGTGCCAAAATGAATGAAGATGAAGTGGAGTAGAAAAAAAAAAGTTTAAATTGGCTGAACAGTCAGCTCTCTATGGGAAGCTGAAAATAGAAATCAGTTTGTGGAACTCAGGAGCTTCACTATCTTCTATTTGGGGAAGATCAGACTTCGGCATTTGCAAGTTAAACAGGGATCCCCAAGGCTTCTAGAGAGCACTTCATAAAAAGAGGTTTTATATAGGACCTGTGTATTTTGCAAATAAAACTGTAGCACATTAAATTCTAATCACATTCTATTCATTGCATCTGAAATCAGAGTACAAATTTGCTTCCTACGGATAATTATCTGGACTGGAGTTTTAATCTCATATGTATGCCATTACCCCTATGCAAACATGAATAAGTTTGGACTTCTTTTCAACAGCATTCAGCTATTTTGACAGTTTAAGTGGTTATGAATTGGTTTTAAATAAAGAAATCAGATGATATGTTAAGCAGTAGCACTTGAACTGAGAAAGAGAAGAATACAAATTGTAGAATAACCTCTTTGCTTGGGAAATAATGCTCAAATTCCAGAAGGCAAAGTAGTTTATCATGTCAGCTTTGTAAATACTATTTCTATAAAAGTCAATGCCACTTTAAATACAGCAATCAGGCCTCTCATACAAACTCTTAAGCTACATCAGAAGTGAATGCAAGTATTCTAAGTAAGAAAAATTCTCCTGCAGAAAATTTCCATTAATTATAAAATTGTTACTTGAGCTAAGGAACAGCAATTTAGTCTTCTGTCAATGACAACACATAAACAGGACAGTACAGTTCTAGTTAGATATACCAAGATTTACTTTGAAAGGGTTGAAAACAAGAAGTTATGAGGCATTTTGTTTTGCTTTCAGTCAGTTAACAGCGGTTGGGCCAACTCAGAGCAGTGATCCAACACTTGCTCTTCCCAGTGACACCTAAATCTTTGGTCGCAGATCAACACATGAAACAGGGACAACTTCTAAACATCACTCTTTACTACAACTTGTATAAAAAGGTCATGATCATCATGAAACAAAGATTACAAATCTTCTTTTGTAAAAAAGCAACCATATTCCAAACATAAACATAAAAAGGAAAAATGTGATTTTGACTTATTTAAATTATATTATTATAAATTGCTATCATCATCAAAAAAGCAAAGGAACAGCCAACTTTAATTATCATTATATTTTTCATTACTAGTTATAAAATTTTGGCTACTGGATTCATTATCAGGCAAATTTGCCAGCGATTACTCTGACAAGCAAATTATCTCTGCATTTTAAAAAAGCCACCTGATCCAAACACCCTTTAGTTCCAGTGAAACACAACCAGTGCTTTACAGAAAAGGGTTTTTTTGATAGATGCCTAACAATGCAGATAGGTATCAACATCAGTTTTCAAATTCCTCAAAAGAGCACATTTGACATAATTTTTCTAGTGACCTTGTGTGTGTCCTTTAAAACATTTTTTTTAAGTTATTCTTGTTAAAAATAAACTTCATGTGTTTTCATAACTTGTACGAACTACCAAAAGTAGTATTCGGTGAGGAGATCATGAACTTGTCATAGGTTCTGGCACTCACAGCAGCTGCTCGTCAGGGAAAATACCTTCAATCTGCTGTTTGTGAAAAAGACAATTTGACTACACCAAATTCTAGAATCACGAAAGAAGTTGCATGAGTCTAATAAAACTTCAAATATGTGTTTTAAAAGCACTAATAATCTAACATATAGCCAGACACAATGTACATATAGGTACCCAGCACATCACATGAGACTGACCCTAGCAAGGACCTGAACTTAGAAACATTTTTTAGCTGCAGAGCTGTTACTAAAATGACTAGTTAGAACAGCTCTGAGCAGGCAGATCACTTCACCAGCGTGGATCTGTGTAAAATCAGGGCCTGAACACATTTCTTCCCTTCATCTGGCCTCAGCTTCAGAAAAAAACATGCTTCCCCCTCAGCCCACTCCCCACATCAATGGACCCACTTTTGGAAAGTGTTGCATTACTTAACTTCATTACTGTTTTGAATTGCTTTCAACCAGTTCTCACCTTGCAAAACTCTGAGGTGCATTAATATAGCACATGCTTAAGCTCCACGATATGCAAATCGTGGATCAGCAGTGGGATGTTACTTATGGAATGAAACTGGGCATAGGGTGGTGGCTCGCCTGTCTCCCCCTATGCACCTCTGACTAAATTTGCCTGTCTCCCCAGCCTCCAGAGAACCCTTTCTTTCTCTGCAGAACAGTGTCTACTCCCTCTCTCCACGTTGCTTAATCCTTCAGAATTATTTCTGACCTTTCTGCTCAGCCTGGTGGAACTTGGGCCATAGCAATGGCAGACACCCCTGAATCTTCAACCACAGCTGCTGCAGCACTTCAAAGGCAGCTACCACAGCTCAGGATTTAAACTGCAGCTGGAATTTGACGGCTCAAGGTGGAGTCCCCAGGGCTGAGCAAAAAGAGCAAAGCTCATTTGTAAGGATTAAAATGTGGACAGGTAATGGATCTAAATGAG
>NW_010160671.1:55801-81768 GCF_000695765.1 Mesitornis unicolor | reverse complement strand
AGGGAAAGGCAGGGAGAGTGGAAGTCAGTATACAATACAGAAAACCTGAGGAGGTTAAGAGGAGCAGCAAAAGGAGGGGATGAGAGCACAGAAGACAGATTCCTGGTTAGCGTAAATAATATGCATGTATGTTAGGAAGGAAGAATGAGAGCAGCTTGGAAATGTAAACAAACATATCTTCAGAGGAGGTAGGGCTTTAACACAGAAATGGTGAAAAGATCAATGGGAATAAAACACAAAAGGATGTATGAGTCAAAGACAGCTAGAAAAACAAGCACCAGGAATAAAAGATTGTGATGAGACAGAGACACAAAATCCATCTGTAAAATACCTTGGACTGGGACATCCTTCATACTGTAGGATTACCCCAAATGTAAAAGCAAATGGGTTTTATTATTCAGAGTAATAATTGGCTTTGCATATCGAGTTATAAAAAATAATTTTCTTCTGAAAAGTAAGATTACAGTTTTTAAGAAAAAAAGCACTGTTTGGTTTTTAAGACCATACCATATATTATTTTGGAGGCAGAACTATGAGGCTGACTCACACACAGTAGAGAAAGGCAGCTCTAAGCCATCCAGCTGAGCCAGGCTGTGCACAGCTCCTCAGAGAGTGGGCAGTTCTCATGAATACTTGAGTGTATGGGCAAGTTCAGGACACAAACACACCAAGAAAACTGAGGGTTCATAAAACTTACCACATGCTTTGGAGGGCATCAACTTGTAAACTCATCAGCTACTTCAGAAAAACTGCTTGAGCAGAAGTTCTTATCTGGTGGTAGTGGAAGATAGTTCACCTTTCAGTTGCACTTAACTCTAAGGCAAAGCTATGCAGTGGGACAAAAAGCCCATGGGACGGGAGCAAGAACACAGACCTTAACCCTAGAATAAATCGTTTACTGCAAATTCTCACCTACGTTAGTGTAGAATAATTTCTCACATTTAAATGATAAAACATTAAGTCATTATCATGTAGTTGTAAAACCATGTGTCAAGCTGCATACTGAATGGTTTAAAAATGAACTTAAGTTTTTCAATTACACTGGAATATACCAAAACAACAACAAATAGCACATTTTTTCCATCTGCAATCTTTTAACATAGTTAAATTAGTTTAATTACTTTATTAAACTATTAATAGCTTAATAGTTCAAACCATTAAGCACTTGCTAGAATACCTTAATAGGAACACTTGCTTGAATGACCTTATCATACTCACTTGTGACATACAAGCTTCCTTTACTCGGCCTCACTAATTTTCTAAATCTACAAATTTTTTGTTGTACTTTATAAGAAAACACATGCTAGAGTTAAAACAGGAGAAGACTAGTTCGGAATCAAGTTGGCTTAATTTTTTTTTCTCTCCTTAGCCTTCTGTTCAGATGTGTCAGCAGAGAACTGGATGACTAGAAGAGACTGCTATGAAAGGAACAGAGGAGAAATGTGATGATCACAGAGCAGACAGCTTTTTATTTGTCGTTTACTCTGAACTAGAAAGAAAAGAGTACCAGGCCAAAAGTCATTCAGTTAGTTATTAAAAGTGACTGATCCTAATTGATCCATCAACAGTTTCTAATGCACGCTGAACATATCACTCAACATTTACAGCCCAAACTGTTGACTGAGGTTTATCCATATTCATGAAGACACATGAGCATATCTACTACTGCAAAAAGTAAATCTGATGTGGTAATAAAAATACACAAAAACACTAGCATTTTCAAAGCATCCATGGGGACAACTTGAGACTTCAGAAAATTAACTATTTTCATATTACAGCTTTATTTCAAGCACTGCTTCTTACTGGATACAATCATACATTTTGCACTATGTACATATATTAAAGGAATACTTTCCAAATTATCCCTAGATAAAATATATTATGTGCTTAAAATTATTCCAGCAATAGCTTTTCCAAATTACATTTTGCTGAGTGTTAGTTCAGATCACTGGAGAAAGAAAAAAAAAAAAGAAAAAAGAGAGAAAAAAAAATTTAAAATACTTTGGCAAAATATCCTTCCATGGTGATGTCTTTAAAAGTATTCTGAATGCAGAACTTCTTCATCCATTTTTCAAAAAGATCAGATAGGAGGAAACATATAAACACAGCTATACTGCATTATTTAAATATAATTTAAAAGAATATAGGTCTTAATATTTAAAAATGTGTGGTCTCATGTTTGAATTTCAGCCAGTCAAAAAACTGCCTGCTGCTTCTCAACATACTATGGTGCAACACATTATTGAAACCTCTAATTGCACTGTTGTGATGGTCACTGTTAAAAGTTCCTGTAATCCCAGAGCCTGTGTCAAGGTAGAAGGACCACCAAAGTTATCAAAACAGAGGAGAGCAGCGTGGTCATTGAACTGCACACATTGAGCTTCTAGGAGGATTAACGGTTCTTGTCACAGGCTCCTGACCGTAGTTGACAATATCTGCCTTCACCACCCTCTGTCATAAAAGAAAACACAGTAACAATCAGAAAACATGATCTTCATCCTGGCAAAGCATTCAACAGATATTTTACTATGAAATATGAAGGGGAAAAAAAATTAGGCAAAACACACGCCATTCAGGGTTTTTTCATAACCTTACAGAAAGTCTCATCAGGTGGTAATTCTCGTTCTAAATATCAGTGTATCCATACTAAGCTGAAGGAAGTGCCTTGGCAGGTTTTCACAACGCTACAAATGGAATGTGACTTCTTTGCAAAAGCAGTGAGTACAGTTTTACTTCCATAAATACTGTTTTGTATGGAAATAAAACAGTATTTGTTTACAAAGACTATGGTATACATTCTTTAAGAATAGCTGCCTAAATTGTAATTGTTGTTCCATCTTTACTGTTGGTCTCTCCTATATGAGGAGAGGAAAATGAGAATCCATGTTTGTGTTCATTTCGATCTGAGGCAGCTATGTAACATTTTGAATATATAGCACTGAAGGACCTTCCTAATACAGTAACATGAAGTATTTCAAAGTTTCTATGAACTATCTGGTATTAGAAATACCGTGTAATTGTACACAAACTAAAATATTAAGTATTAGAAGTGCTTACAGATACAGAATATATTTTTCCAATAGAACTTACTGTAACAGTTGTTACCTCATGTAAAAGCAATGCAGCTTAAAAGAAACCCCACATTTTCCATCAATACCTGAACTACTGCATTGAGCAGACTTTGCTCTGGCAGCTGGAAGTGTTGTAACGTTGGTTATCTTCTTCAGGATATTTCACTAGTTCTGCCCTGACAACATGCTGTTAATCACATATCAACATAATGGATAGAGGGGAAGGAGAAGAATGTAAAAAGAAGAGAGAAGGAAAAAAATGGAGAAATTGATCAGTTGTTGAAAAGAATGAATTAATGACTCAAAAAGACTATGCAGAAGCAAAACAAAAGTGCATTTCTTTCCAGGCCTTATGCTGATGCAAGAGCAACATGTCTAGCTGAAAGCACCACTATGAGCTTCTCTAGCCTCTTCAAGTACATGCCCTTTCAAAGCACCAAAGTGAGATATTCACACATGCAATCAGTGAAAGTGTATTAAAGCAAGTGAAGGGACAGAATAAAAAGGAAGACAAGTCAGTAGAAGAAAAGATGACAATGGCCTATTCCTTTAAGTCCAGGGTACTTAAATATTGCATTAATCAGCTTCCTATCAACAAGTGTAACAAGTGTGTTAGATGTACACATGCATATTTTCCATTACATAACTATCGCATTATAACTAAATATATAACCAAAACACAGTGACATAAATTAAAATCCTCACATCTAAGTGCTGCAAGCTTTGATTTTTCTTTACTTCATATAAAAATAAAAGGCTCTTATTTTTCCCCTTAAAGACAAACAAAACTGTTGAAAGTTTTCTCACTGTCAGTGTTCATGCGAAGAGAAGAAAAATTAATATAACAATGTCAGCAAAAAAGTAACAGAAGAAGTAGTTCTGCTATGAAAGATACCTTAAACCAGTTAATATTTATTTTCTTAAATACTTCAACATTTACACAACTAATTTCAAGGTTAAAATGAATGGATAAATGAATAAATACTATTATATTAAAGGAAACAATGTATAAACTGGATTGTATGCATATATAAACAGTATATGCTAAAGATTACCTCTGTAAATAAAACCTGTATGTCAAACAAGCAACAGTAATTGAATAGGCCAGTAAAGGATTTGGATTTATTAGCTGCTGATGTACTCTTCTTAAGTTTAATTGATCACATTCATATTATCTTATCTAGTGGACAACACCCATGATTTACTGCAGTCCTGGCCTGATGTTATCAAGGGAAAGGTTGCCAAATCCCATGTAAGGCAGTAGTAGGAGTTTTAGCATTGAACAGTGTTATCTGACCTCACAGGACCTAGTTTCTTCATACCAATCTTTTGACTAGTGCTGAGAAGGAAAAAAAAAGCCTTGCAATCAGTAGGCAATTAATTGTTCCTCAAAACACTGGTCTAAATCCCATCCCGTAAACACAGGCAGGTTAGTGACCCATGCTTAGGCACACTGTAGCAATAAACTGACTATCACAAATGACTTGGATTTTCTAAAGGAATTTCATCCAAACAAGAGTAAAAAATTATCACTGCAACATTTCTTTTATTAACCTCATGGCAATTAAAAACTTGAGCTTCTTTGTATCAGTTTCTATGTCAGGCGTATCACTGCCATGGTTCAAACCACTGTGAACAACGAGAAATAACCTTTCTCGGTGCAGGTGCTCTGAATTTCAGATCTGACTTATCTTCCAAACATTTTATTGTACAAAGCTGGCACACACTCCCTAGTTTGCTGAACTGGCGTTTAGTTAAGGAGAAAACTACATATCACGTACAAAATGCTAGCTCTTGCCAATGCCAAGAAACAAAGCTGTACCCCATGCAGTTTTTACACTACAGTTGAAAGTAAAAAATATAGAAAGAAAAACATTTGATTAGTAAAGGAGCTATTTCCTCAAATTTCATCAGACCCTTGCGATTTAAAAGGGAGAGTATTTTGAGAACTGAAAATAAGTCAGAATCTGCAATTTTCTTACTTTGGAACTGTTCCACTTCCAAAACATGCTCTACTTTCCAGTCACGCACAAAGAGTAATCTCGTTCTTTGTTTCACCACAGTTTTGTTCAAATAAAGGTTTGATTAACAGTCATCTCAGCATGTTAACAGACAAGGTTTAGTAGCTCTAGCTGAGATAGTTTAAAAACTTACCACCCCCAAATGTCTGTCCTATTCCTCTGCTGGAGATCATTGCTGCCAAAGGAGAGCTGGTGGAATGCAACGTGTACTTGCACCTCATCCGCTTCAGCACAAAGTCTGGCAGCTTCACTTAAAAACAACTTTCAGCAGCAATTTAAGCTAAGCTGCTCAACTTCACCCTGATGTGGCCAAGGCACACGATCGCCTTCCATTTTCCGATTCTGCTGTGGGAGTGATAAATTCCAGCAAAAGGGCAATAACAAATAGCTTGGGTTGCATTAATATCTTAAACTGCTGCAGCTGTTTTCTAAAACAATGCATGGTAAATAACTTCATTTCTAAGGCTTGTCCTTGCAGCTAATTAACCGAAGCTGTGCTGCTAATTTGAAGGGGACCAAGAACCCCATCCACTTTTCACAAGAGCTTCTGCAGTTCTGTCAGTCATCAAAGCTCGAAAGTCATGAGTCAAGCCCTACAAATTCATACAAGTTCAGATAATGTGTTCAGGATCCCTGTTACTTATTTCTAATCACCTCTGAGTCACTGCTAAGATCTTTCTCATGACTGTGACAATTATCATTGATTTTAAACACAAGAAATATGATCTACAGGCATAAAATCAAAAGTGCTGGAAATAAATTTTAAAGAGTATTCTCAATATTAGATAACCAGTAATAATGAAGAAATATATAATAAAATATAATTCACATATAGCATTTCACTGTTGGCATTTTACTCAGTATTTCATCTTAAACTTTGTTATCACCTAGAATGAATGTAGACATCTGATGTTCTCTGATAATCACATTCAAGCAGCAACCTTCTCATTTTTCAAAATTAGGAAAATCATACATTACACAAAATAGGAAAAATTCAAATATATAATCCAGCGGGTAAATACTGCACATATGTAAAAACGGAAGTGTATTTTACTGTTTGTCTAAAGATTAAATCCAAGTCAACACTTGCATACTTACTGATTTAAGGATGAGTCACACTTACTATTGTATTGGTTTTGTTTCTTTGTAGCATTTATTTAGCATTCATCTATCTACCTACCTATCTCCTTTTATAATCCAATACCTTAGAGTATTAGAAGTCTAAAAATTTTAAGGAACACATTCACATAATTGTGCCACAATTTAAGGAAGCCCTGTGCCCATTTTGCAAATGGAAATAAGAAAAAACCCACTACCACCACACTAAGAGAACTGTACCTATCATTAAAAAGAAGTCTGTGGTAAACCAGACAACTAGTAATGGCAACATCATCTAACACCACCTCCTTCTAGCCAAGAGATCAGCTCCATGCTTTTGGGAAACAGCACCTACACATTGCTTCAATTAGGCTTTTCCACTGCAGTCTAATACATTTTCTCTCAAGAAATGTCCTTCTATTCATCTCCCTGAGGATATGAAGGTTAAAGTTTTCCTTCTCCAGTATTATATAGAGACTTACCCTTCTCTGTCTAAAGAAGTGACCAGGGTATTTGGTTTCATACAACAATGAACCTTAAGACACAGCTAACAGACAGACACTCCAATACAATTCCCATTGGTTTCTCACTGATTTAAATTGGGGCAATTCCTACAGCCCACTCAAAACAGCACTCTCAAAGGAAGCAAACGTTTTACTGGTAACAAAGAACTATTGCTTATTCGGAGTAGATTGAAACTGTGCTCGATCAGCAGAACTCTGCAAAGTCAGGCAGTTGCTTTCCAGCTCTCTCTTTAGCTGCATGAACAGCGTAGCACTACGCAGTGACTTCTGCTGTACCTGAATGGTGACAATAAAGCTTCTTTTCTGTCCAACCCCTTTTACTGGCTTTGCTTCTTTGTGTTTTTTTTGGTTGTTTTTCTTTTTGTTGTTGTTCCTGGTTTTTCAGGGGGATGTTTTACCTTTTTTAAAATCCCTACCGCTTGGATTCACATTAACAGTAATGTGCGGGCCACAGTGAGTATATAATTTATGCATATTAACTATTTATAGGCTATTGCTACTGTAATTTGCATAATATTGACTTTGTCTGATCTACATCTTGCATATTCCATTGACCTGCTCAACAAAATCAAAAACTGTAATTACAATACTAAGGCAGCAGGAAGCCCACTTAAAGCTGATACCAATTTGACATAGAAGGTTATGTACTCTTGAGTCAGAGCTATAGAGGTTCTTTGAAAGCAACCTACAACCAGACACTCTCTTTAGAAAGCTACAATTTTCTGTATAACCCTATTTATCATATTCTCTTTTTAATTTAAGGTATTTGCATAGCTATCCACAAGCTTACACCTGAGTTACTGGAACATAAAACCACAGAGCACAGCACGGTCTAAGACTGATGTTCCAGTGCTAGCTAAACCAAAGGAAAAAATAAAGAACTCTTTACGTGCTGTATTATTTATATGCAAGTAACCAGAGAGCTCAGAACAATAGACAGATGTTGTCTTACTAGTAAAAGATCATTGAAAAGACACACTCAATATTTCTCTGCCTATAAATTACAGCTTTTTGAAGATCCTTAGCTTTGCTTGTTAGTTATGCACTGTAAGTATATCTTACCATTTTACTGTTTGCAATACAGTTTTTTAGTTAACCACTTAAACACAAATTGTAAATACTGGTGTGGCAAAACACTTTCAGAAATTACATATTTATTGTATATTTCAAAAAGCAGGAGACCAAGCTATAAGAAAGAAATGTTTTGGCTCTTTTTTTGAATAAACTTGTTGACTTATTTTGTGATACTTCTTTAATGTTGGTAGTAACTAGCAGTTCCAGGATATTATACCACTAGAACAGTCACATTTTGGTTGAATAAGTAAATTTAAAATAACAGTACTGTAATCTCAAATGTCATTATATCGTAAGTGTTGCCTCAGTAGTATAATCTTTGTTTTTTAGGTTTCTGAAACTGAGTGTGTATAAAATCTTTTTGGTTTAAACCTATGCACACAGTTTTACTGGCAGAAAAACTATTTTTAGAAGGAGGAACTAGGAAGAAGGAGGTAAGGGAAAAAGGGTTATATTAGAAAACCCAATTAACACATTTTTGACCTACTAACTTTCACTGATAAAAAATGTCTTCCAGCTCTGGTAGATACAGTCAAGCAAGTCCTCACATTTTAATAAATATAGTTGCAGGTCAAATTTAAAATAGCAAAAACTTATTTTCCCAATTAATTCAACATGCCATAACAACAATTACTGAACAGCATGTACCACAACAAAGCTCTGCTCCAGTTCAGAGCAGGATATGCAGCAGGGCTGTGCCATGACCCTAACTCATTGCTAACCAGTGTAAGAGAATGGGGGACAACCTTCTTGATGATCTTCCCACCTATTGCTGGGAAACATTATCCCCCTTCTCAGCCCTCTCTTACTGCAGAGGAAATGGCAGAAAATCCTCAAGACAACACTCACAATGCAAAGAACAAAACACAAAATGCAAAGGCAAAAACTATGCAGCTCCTGTAGGGGGAGATTATCTGGGACTGGTACAGCAACAAAAATAATTGCAGACACCAGGGAGCTGAAACAGCTTCCCTCACACATGGCTCCCACAGGTCTGCCTGTTGTTCAGAATGGGTATCCTGAACCAGAACAGGGTTCATTTCTCATTTCCACATCAGAATAAAATGGGAAATAGTGACATTATAAAGCCAATATTCCTTCCCAAGGCAGACAGTCACTACTGAGGCCCTGTATTTTACAGGCACACAATGAAGACTAACATCTGAGATTAACCAAACATAGGATTTGATACGGTTAATTTCTGACTCTCTCATTGACAAATCTTTTCTCCTGTATGACTAAAACGCAGATCGATTTAGAACATTTCCACTCACAGAAGCTTATGCCTTCAATCACTTAAATCTGTAGTGTTCTAAAAGGAAATTTGGTTTTAAATATGCAAAGAATTAAAAAAGAACAATTGTCATAAAAACTGTATCTGACATCAATTTACATTATTTAATATATATATTAGACTATCTTCCATGATACCTGTATATGCATACATATAGAGAGGTTTTAATTTCTAAACTAATTTAAAGTACTGTTTTTAAACAAACAGCTGTCAAAATGAAGTTTTTCCTAATTTTTTTGAACATAGACTTCTTTCTTTCAGCAAGTTTTCCAAGATTAATAAAGAATTATTATATTTTTAAAAAGCTGTTGTAAAAATGAGTAACTGTCTTCAGAACGACAGATGCAGCTTGCTTTAAAGGATAGTTACTAATTTGCAATGAGATTTTTTTTATATACTAAATAATATGCTAAGAAAAAGCATGTATCTGTGGAAAATCACCTGTGATTGTTCCAATTCTGCTTTGTTTAATTTGATGCCAAGTATGTCAGCAGCAATTCTCTGAAAACACAAGAAGACCTATGAAAAAAAATTAAATTGCATTTAAATTATTAAAAACAGACATCTTTGAGGATCTTTCAAATATATCAAACCATTCTTGAACCATAGACAGCGAGATATAGAAAATTATGACCTGTGCAAAACAGGTCTGAAAATAACCTCATCTGGTACATTCAATTTTGTTTAAAAATGGGAGAAAACAACTCAACAATGGTACAAGGAATGAACAGTGTGCTGGATTGTTAAGCAACACTTCTACTCTGCCTCCAGAGACCTACGTTTAAACAAGCTTTTATACAACCTCCCTCTCAAATAATACTCTCAGTGCTATAAAATATGAATAAGGGTATTCACTAATGTTTAGCACAAAAATGTATCAGCGGTGTATTGTGCAATAGAGTTGTATGTTTCAGAAATTGAGAACAACAGAACCGTGCATTAACATCACCAAAATCTCTACTGCACACACTTAAAAAACATCAGCAATAGAAAAGCCAAGCAATGATACACTTTTTCTGAAGAGTCTAACAAAACCTTTTGGGCCTTATACTGAACAGAAGTACCTAGGAAACCAGCAAGATGTTGCAGGGCATGCAGCAGCCAGACAGAGTTAAACTTTAGACATGGTTTGACAGATAACACGGGATGGCAATGCTGTCTTAAGTAACTCCTTTACTTCATCTCAACCCAGTCCACCAATCTTACTGTTTAGGCAGCTGTATTGTAAATGAGATTAAAGAACACAACAGATGTTAAAGAAAAGTAGCTTAAGCTTGCACTGCTGCTGAGCACTGTATTGTCAAGCTACACATTATATTTTTACCTACACAGTTATTCAACTGAGCTCACAATCTGAACTACTAACAAACATTGCTTTTCATAGTCCAGCTGCCACCCCGAAAGTTAAGGCCCATGTAAATGCTTTTAGCTATTTTCAATGATTTTATTTTTTAAATACCATTTACACAATCTCTTCTTACGGCTGACATGCAAACTAGTAACTGATTAGTAGCACAACCAAAAAGCCACGGTAGCTTCCAAAATAATTTCTCTTTCTCTAACTACATGGTCTAGTACTGGTCTATGCTCTACTAGCATTCACACAGCAAGAAAGGAAATCCTGACCAGGCTTACCTTTTCCAGGTAATTTAACTCACACCAGGCTCTCAGGTGTTCTGAGCGAGGTTGCCTGCCATGAGGATGTTTTGTGCACAAAACATCAGGCATGACTACAGTGCTTTAGTTATGTAATTTGATGGACAGTAAGACAGTTAGCTATATTAAATCTTTCATGAAATTTTTTCTCCCATGAGGAAACTTTTGGGGTTTTCTACATATACAAAATCATCTTTTGCAAACGAGACTGTTGGAAAGATGTGAGGTAAACAAAACAAATTCCTTCACTTCTCTTAAGTGAGTATTTAAGAATCCTCTAGTCTACGTTCACAGTAGCAATGGATGATCTCTTCTTAAACACTGTCTAGGGTAAGCACCTTGTCTTTCCTGCACAACTACCCAGATACATGGAGATTTTGAAAGACTAGTGTGGGGTGACAGTGAAAGGGTTAATTCAAATCTGTACTGAAACTAAAAATGAACTACTGTAAACTATACCTCATACCTTCTTTTGTTAGTAGATACTTAAACAGATTTCTGGTTAATGCTTTCTAGGTATGTTCAGATTTAGTTTTGTTTTTAAACAGTAAATTAAAAAATACAATCAGTATACACAGTGGGATGCTGCTATCATTCATTCATTAATTAAAAAGACATAGTAAGATTCCTTCATAATTTGTAATGTTAAATATATCAACCTTACAGAAAGAACTGCTTTTTCTTCCTATTACCAAATCCCAAAACATGATTGCCTCTGTGAAAAAGGAATTAATTTTATCAGATACGCACTTTATGAGTGAAGTGCATATAAATTTTTTCTTCTGTTTCTAGCACAAAAAAGCCTAAATTATCACACTTTAAACAAAAAAAACTGTGTCAAAGATTTAACACAAACTGTAAGGAGAATCAGGACTCACTGCATTCGTAACAGCAGTATTCTTATACTGTACAGAAAAACTAATATCTTATAAAATTAGGCAGCCTATTATAGAAGTTTCATCAAAGATCTTAAAACAACAAGTGATTCAATTTGTGTTACAGAATTATACTTCCATATAATTGAACATGGTCTTACTGTTCAATAACAAAAATAAAATTATGCTGTCATAAGTAACATTAAGGACAGATACAGAATTGTTTTACGGGAATGACAAAGTCATTAGGCATGTGACAGAAATCAAGCAAAACAATGCAATGTGATTTAATTTGACTGATCCAGTCAACTGAAAAAGAACCTTTTCTTCCATACGCTTCCAACTAAAACAAATAACCCTGTTAGCTCAGAGTCAAAAGACTGTTCAAAAATGTGCTCTGCAAAGCATTATAAATACCAGAATGTTCAAATTTTAATGGACTTGCAGAGGGAGTGTCTCTCATGGCTCAGGACCCATATTAAAATCTTGTGACATTATAAACTGCTGAGTTTCTATAATGATGGTCTATAGATGGGACTCCACCTGGAACAAAGGAATACATTTAACTACAGGCTGTCAGCAAACAGAGATCCAGCTGGTCTCATGCTGATGTATAAACTAGACAATTTCCATACTAAAATCTATACTTCAAACTGTAAATCAGATGAGAAGTCACTGTAATTAATAAAGAATATATACACTCATACAAAGATCTATTTTACATGCAAATAAAAGGAAGCAGAAAGGACCTGTAGCAGCCAAAGTTCTCAGTGGTTTGATATGTGAGATATAATAAAATTGCTGAAATATTTTATTTTTCTTACTTACAGAATCTCCTGTCTTGGCTGATACGAAATGGCTACTGAAATTGTTTTCCTGACAAAATCGCTGGTGCTTGTCAGCTTTCACTGTGCGCATATGCTCCAAGTCAACTAAAAATAAGAAGGAAAAATTTTCTTTGAAGAAATGAAAAGTTACTACAATGTAGCCCATATAGTTATCTGTCTTAGAAATTATTAGTTGGAAACACATCAGATGTAATCTTTTCCTTTTCAGGTATATGTAAATGCAAGTTTCTTTCTTTTTGTAATAATTTGTCAAAATAAAAATAACAAATTGCATCAGTTTTATTTTATTTGCAAAATTAAAGTGAAACCACGATTAAAATTGTATGGTCAAATGCAACAAATTATTATCTGCAATAAAGGACAAATTTATTTCTGGATACACACAGTTTGTAACAACTTTACTGCTAGTTAAATACAAAAACCTGGGACAGAATTAAATTTTGCATATACTGTTTGCAAGCATGCTGCATATTGGAGATTCCAGCGTAACCTAAAGAGTTTTACAAAAAACACCAAGCACATCTGAATCTACATATTTTTTCCAAGTTAAAAATGTAAATGAGTTATAAAGAATTTTATTGCAGAACATGGTAGAGCAAAAACATTCACTATAATAAAAAATGAGTGGAGTAAAAAAACTGATGCTTAGTTACGTGTATATGAAGCTTTAAATTCCACAAAGGTATGGTTCAGAAAATTAAAAACAATAAAATGCATATTTCAAGAGTCACACACATTTCCATTTTTATCATTTTACGACCATTGGAACCAGAGTAAAGCTTTCAAATGGTATTTTATGTTGAAAAGCACTGGTTGCTTCCAAAACAAAATGGAACTCAAGTCTCGCACCAGTTTTATTGTGTACATTCCAGTTTCTCCAAATCTGATCCTAAGGTAACTGGAAACTATATTGAACAGTTTCTCTTTTTATTGCATTACAGTTCCTATAAGGGTGTTGACTCAATGCCGTCAAATTATAAGGCAAATATATTCAGAAGGATTTAAGGACAACCAGGCTCTTTGAGTCAATACAGGAAAAAAAAACTTAAACTGATTTCCTGAGGAAGGGACCCAACTGACTTGTAAAAACTTGTAAATTTGCAAATCTAGTAAGCCTGCATAATACTGTCATTTGATTATCAGCTGAAAAAATGCTCTCCTACTACATAAAAGGCTTTATTTTAAAATTATATTGGAGGTCTTTAATTTGCAGACTCTAGAGATTTTCTCTTGGAGATTTTTAGTCTAACAGGGGATTCCTACACCCCATTTATACTGCTTACCTTGGTTAATGTGGACTTCTTGCCACATATTACTGTTTCTTGCACATCAGTAAGGCCTTGTTTATAAGAACAGGCCTAAAATCATCCAGTTACCACAGGCACTAATTTGTGAAGGACTAAAATACTAAGCTATTAACACTAATGTTTGTAGTACAGTTTTTCATAATACTAACCTTAGAATATGTAGTTTTGTAAAAAGATAGGAAAAACAAATACATTTACTAAGAAAAAACTCAAAGTCGATAACAATTTTGCTAAAAATTCATGCAGTCTATGTAACAGCTTCTTAACTTTTTTTCTCTGAAAAATAACTACCGGAAAAGAACCTCTGTCAAAATGCTTTTAAGAATAAAATACATCATACTGCCTAATCCATATCACTATTAACTATTTTCACTGTTCACATATTAACTTTAAGTGCAGGTTGGAAAATACAACAGTGAAATTACTCTTTTGGGTAAAAGTAAATATTTTATTCTTTATTTTTATTTGACAGGCTCTTAAAGGAACCTTAATCCCACATCCCAATTTCACTCACTGTATTTCTTCAACTATACCCGAACTCCAAAAACCTACACACGATTACAATAAAAAAGACAGCATTTACACTGTATTCCTCTAAAATACCATTACATGCTTATGTAAGTCTGTAAAGACAAGCTCACAAATTACAATCTCAAACTTTCTTTCCCAGAATAGGGAGTAGAACACAAAAGCATGGTAAAAGGTTAATGAATTTTCAGGAAGAAAACACCACTGCCGTATTGGAAACATATCCTCAAATGCCTCCAATTTTCTATTTGAAGAAACATCAAGAATAATATACGGTCAGTGGAGCATATACTTCACTGCAGTAGAAAAATTAAAAGCACCCAAGATTCTAGAATCTGCAAGGTTGGAAGTGAAAATCAAGGTGAAATTATGTTTCTGAATTTTGTGGATTTCTCATTCCCTCTCCCCACTTACATTTCACCTTGTGCCTTCTGAATTATGGGCAGTGTGCAATGAACTGTACAGTTACTGTTACGCTAGATAACTGCCAGGTAACTGTCCATATGCACACTTTCAGCCCACAGTAAATGCAAGGCAATTCCTCTTACATTACTCTCAATGAAAGAGGGTACAGTTTTAATACAAGAAAAGGGTTTCAAGCGTTAATAAATATTTAACTATACAAAGTTGCAGTTTGCAGTCAATGAAAGACGATTATGCTAACTCAAATTACCTTGCATAGCCACAGGCTAAGGGCATAATCAGACAGTTACTGAAGATCAGCTAAAACACAGTAAATAGTTGCCCTCCAGTCCTTTTTTTTTTTTTTTTAACAACAGACATTGGTCAGCTCAACAGGCAGAATTCTTAGCACACCAGGAGATAAGACTTGTCCAACTTTTATTTAGACATCACAGCAAAAAGACTTTAAGGAGGAATTTGGAGGAGAAAAATGATTTTCAAAAAAGATGTTTATAAGGAATGCAAGGACTTTCTATAAAGAAAACTAACAGCTGGCCAATATGGGCTCATATGATGAGCCAATTAACAGCAGGCGTAGATATCTTGGGATGAAGGATGATACTAGAATGCACTTAAGCTATGAAAAGTTTAAAGGCAAAGACAAATAAGTATTGGATAGAAAGAAAGTGAGTCACATATATAAGTACAGTTTGATTTTGCAAACCAGGAAAATGATCTTGCAGAATATTCTAAATTACTAGATAACATCGCATTGGCCAAGAAAAAGGAATTACTGCAATTAAGATGCAAAATAAGAACATTATAACTGCGGTAATGGTTATGATAGGCCATATCTAACAAAGGTCTCAAAGAAAGAATCTGCAAGATTTGGACACACATCAAGCACAAACATTTAGAGAAAGACCCAAAGTGAAGTTTACGGGCCAGATGGTACAGTCATCCTCCTCATCTGAAGTGAATGCGAAAGAAGACAACAGCAGAGGAAAATTAATAGCTCCATTTTTACCAAGTAGAATATAAACTGAAGGCTAGAAATGGGATGTCTCAAGAAAATACACATATTTTAGCCTAAAAAGTGAAAAGAGATTTAACTATTTGCAAACAGTGAATCCTAAAGCATACAAACGTTACAAACCAGCACTTTAGGTTAAGTGCTTGGATACAAACTCTGCTATCTACATTAATAAATTACATTTTCTGTTCATTAAAAGCTAAAGCAACCCCAAGATGTGTAAATTTTATAAAATGTTGTGAGAGTATTTCTTTAATCAACTATTTCTAAAATTCTAAAGGTCTTAAAAATGGAACCAACAGGCAGGAATGGTAGTCAAGTATAAGTTAGTAAAGCAATACTCAAAGGAGTACAGCACTAATTCCTTGACTACACAGGAACCACTTAGTATATTTGCATTAAGTTGAATACTTAAATCAACCACATGAAAATTGCAATCAGGAGAAGCAGAGGTACATCACTAGCAGTGGGTACGGGGTGTGGGTGGGTGAAGAGAGATAGATCATAGTACTGTTTCCCTGACTGGCCTGATAAGGACAGAAAAAGGGGCTCATCAGCCCCAGAAGTCATTTTTAAGCCCCTTTCTAAGAAAGGGCATATAGGCTGCTGCAGTTTGCTCATTTTTATGCCTGAAATACACACTAAAAAGCTCATGTAACAACTGCAAAAAAAACCCCATGGTTGCCAGATATTCTCCAAAAATTATCTTCATTGCCTTACTCTTCTTCTGTAACTCTAACTAATCAGTCAAAAGTCCAACTTTTTCTTTCCCTGAAACAAAACTAACCACTCACCTTTAAGCTTGTCTAGTGTGAATAGTAATTTCAATTAAAGCTATCAAGATAAACATCTGCTCCATAGCTAACAGATCTATGTGTGTTTGTATATACAGGTATCTCATAAAGATACTGCCACAATAAAAAAATAGATTAGGAACTTCAGGAATTCAGACATAACTTCTATCAAGCCAGACAGATGCAAGTGTAAATCTCCCCTTGAAGATGAAACCAGCTTAGATCAGTGTCTGCTGTAGCAAAAGTAGGTAAGGCTTACTAAAATACTTGCTTCTCATGAACTCTGGAGAGTTCTATTTTGATTTGTAGGTGAGACTACACAGAGAGGGAGAAAAAAGAAAGCAGAATCTAGGAGAGACGTACAGAACTCCCACAGAAATCCCAAGGATACTTCCTTTAACACATTCCTGAAGATGTGAGAAGAAAAGCAGGTGAGAAAAAAGCAGGTAAGAACAACATTGCAGCATTTAGGTAAGGAAAAAGATCATCACAGTCACCTCTATGGAGAGCAAGTGACATTTCAAAGAAGACAAGAACAAAATAGTAATTTTAAGTTAGGATCAGAGACATTTAATTAGGTCACATCTTCAGGTGATTTATACAAACATTATTTTCATTATCCTTTGAATAGCTGGTATACATCACTTATTTGCAGTGAAAACTGACAGACAGTGCTATGTCACAACAGAAAAGGAAACTGTATTTTAAATTACTGTCTGCAAGGCCAGATATCAAATGATAGAAATATTCTGAGCAAACACTGGAAACAGTATAAACAGTTATACAAAGTCAAATCTCTTTAAGAGTTAGTCACTGAAATTTTAGTTTATTGAGTAGTAGCAAGGGAATAGAAAAATATTAGAAAGTGCTAGATAAAACACAAATGGGTGCTTTACAATCTACCCACACAAAACCATTCAACAGCAATTCAGTCTTGATTGAATAATTCTGCTACTTTTGACTTGAGACTCTGAAACCATGGTAAATAAATGTGTTTCTCTAACACTATTTAGATATATGCACCACTCCACAAGATTAAAAAAAGACCTACAACACGCCACGTAGTGCTACTGTGCAGGGACAAATGATCATTTCTATTCCATTACACCATATATATGTGGAAAACCAATAGTCAAGCAGCTTAAATACTACTTTAGTTCACCTGCTCCACTGAAATGAACCAGAACAAATAAAATTAGCTCACCAGAGTTTGCTTTAAGGAATAAAGTGTGATATCAAATCCCACAGCTGTATTGTCTTAAAATTAAGGCAATAATAAAAAAAAAATGTAAAAATTTACCAGAGTAACACAATTGGTACAAACATGAAGCCAGTATTTTAAACTATGTATCAACAGTTAGAAGAATGATTAATGTTGTGGTTTTAGAATATTTCAAGTGCCAAAAATGTAATACTAGTGTATTTTTATTTCAAGATTGTTACTCAAGCCAATAACTGCATATAATCTAAAAAGAACACCATTTATGCAGAATGTAAAGGCTGCTGCTCATACTATTTATGTCCCTTTCCCGGGGCTGCCAGTCTCTTCTTTCATAGCATCACTGCAGAAGAACCCCATGTCAAACTACAGTTTTTTAAAGTCAGAAAACATCCATTTTGCATGAATCTTCCTTTCAGGTAACTCTGGAAGAAACACAAATATATAACTTGTACAGGTACTTCCAGGCAGCTGAAAAAATAGTGGCGGTACTTGTTCAGAATGGCATAAACAGCTGAGTGGCATGCATAATGCATGCTAAGCAAGTCTGAATGTTTAATAGTTTGCTGGAACTCCTCCTGGATCGTGAGATTACACTTGTAAACTATAAGGCCCTATACAGTCATTTTAGATTATTATGCCAGTGATAACTAATCTAACCACTTTCTAAACCATATGCATGAAAAGAAACATGAGACACAGTTCAGAGAATTTCAGTAAAGGGTCATCTCTCCACACAAATCTGACAGTCTTTTACTTTCAAAGCTCACAACTGTAATAACTGCGAGGGAATCTGTTACTAAGGGGCCGTTCTTCTGTTTAAGATGAGCTTTTTCTTTTACCGAAAATTACAGCATTTGCTATTAAAGTTGGTATTAACACATAAAGGAATTTACAAATATCTAGTTTTGCAGTTGTGCATATTATAACTATTTCATATCTTAGTATAATCAAGGATAGTTTTAAAGTTATAAGTAAACATCTGTATTAATCTAACAGTACTGCACAAAAATATATTCTTTTATAGTATGCTGTGAAAAAAGAAATATCAATCTTTCTGCAAAGTATTTGCAGCTGTTCACACAAGGTATACAATTACATAATGTTTAAATAATGAGCTATCATGATTAGCCCACACAGACATGACAAGTAAAATGCTTTAATAATTTATTAATTTGATTTACATGTGCTTAAAATTATGTACATATTTTCTCTTCTGAAAATACTCCAGGGTCACAAAAAAGGGGGCTGTATATGATGATCTCTTTTTCATTCTATTTTTTTGTACTATTCTAGATTGATTTCTTAAGAACAAAACTAGCTTGGGCACCTGAAAAACTACGAGAGCGACAAAGACAATGCTGTCATACAGTAATATCTTCATGCAGTATACACTGCTCAACAAGTGCAGTTTCATTTCAGAGTGTAAAGTTTGTGTTTCTCCCATGCACTAGCATAAGTGCATGAAAAAGAGAATAAAAATGGGATTTCTCCAAGACATGCCCTAATATCCACTGTTCTAAAGAATAAAACAGGAATCATGATGAATACTGGGAGCAGCATTCTGGGTTACAGGATTTACTGCCCAGTTTATCAGACCTGTACCCCATAGCACCTCAGCAGAGCACAGCTTGGCAGGTCCCAGTACTCTGGCCAGAAAGGCCCCCACTCAGGCCTCTTCTTCCACAAGCAATATTACCCAGTTTTAATTCTAATTCTACCATCACCCCAAAGAAATTAGAAAAAAAAAAGCAAAAAAAAACCCACCCTAGCTTTTTACTGCTCAGTTTACCAGTAACCTGCTGCTTTCCCACTAAAAGACAGAGCTATTTCATTATGCCTTAGTTTTTAAAGAATATTTGAACAGATTGTTTAGAACTTCAAGCAAGTGCACTTTCATTTTCCAATCAGATACAAAGGCTCTTTCTGTGCAAATTAAAAAATTATATGATATAACAAATAACTGATGTCATTAATAATAATCTTATATAGTAACATAACCAGAATTATGGAGAAATAATAATAAATTAATTTGACAACAAATTGTACCAAGTCTGCAGTACTATCAGACTTTGTGTGTTACCTAGCTTTTTAAAAAATCTGTTTTAACTTGGTACTTTTAAATTACTATACCACATACTTCTCAAATATTCAAACTTAAATGTTGGGAGGGCAAACTGCAGCTTTTTGTAGATTTTTTTTTTTTTAAGATTTTCAATCTTTTTCTCACACTAGAATTGTAGAACTGCCAAGAAAAGAAAACTTTCAAAGAAGTCCTGAAAACTATGCCCCTACTCTGATTTAAGGAAGCTCAAAATGAAATATAAATATAGTTTCAGTACAGATTTTCTCAGTAATTTTTTTAGGTTATCAAGAAAACATCTAGAGTGTTGATCTGGTTATACTCATGTCAGACAAACTACATGTCACATTAACTACCTCCAGGAAGTTATTCCAAACACAAAATAAACTGTTTATGCCCCTTCTCAGATAGATAGCATGACAGATTGTTATTAGTTGAAGACAGATGAAATACATTAATTTGATTGCAAGCATGTGTTTACTTTCTCACTGTCATGTACGCTCTACTGCTGATGCTTCTTTAAGAGGACAGAGTAACAAATCAAGCGTCGTATTGGAAGACTTGCTAAGGTGGAATAACAATAGCTGGAGCTGCACTTTAATACCTGAATACTTAACATTTCCAGCTACAACAGGAAACTATTGGTTTCGGAAAGCAAAAAAAAATTGATAGCTTAAAACCTCTTGTAATTTACACAGAACATTATAATACTTCCTCCTCTAAACAAATTAGAATTATCAGCAGATATGCTTGTCAATTATTAAAGAAAAATTTCTAAAGATAACTTTCTAAATGC
Source organism: Mesitornis unicolor (assembly GCF_000695765.1). Classification (NCBI taxonomy): domain Eukaryota; kingdom Metazoa; phylum Chordata; class Aves; order Mesitornithiformes; family Mesitornithidae; genus Mesitornis; species Mesitornis unicolor. The sequence continues at coordinate 61,145 of NW_010160671.1, read as the reverse complement.
CAAATATATTATATGATCTCCTTCTAAATTGAAAGACAAATTCCTACAGATAGAGAACAAGAAAATGTATGCCTAAATATGGGAAAGGAAAGGTGAGCAATTCCTAAGTCTCTGGCTAAAAACAGAAAGGCATCTTGCCTGTGAAGTGAGGTTTGCCCATTTCTATGCCTATCTCTTATGGTCCTTCACGTATCTGTACAAGGCCTGCATGGAATTCTCTTTCCTCTCAAATAGTGACATAACAAGACACAAGGTCCATGATGAGCTGCTTAGAACAAGGGTACTTCAGACAATAAAATCAGGTTCATGATGCTAAAAGTTTGTTCTAACACAGGAAATAAGAAGAAAAAATGTATTTAGCATGATAAGTTCTGTCTCGTTTGTATTTATGGAAGTAGCTGTAGCCTTTATTTAAAGTTTTTTCATAAAAACATCTCATATTAAATGAGACTTTTAAATACTGTTAAACAATAGAGGATTACAGTATTTTTTCTAAAGCTGTAACACATAGTGGTTCTTGTGCATCTTTGGAAGACAAGACAGTAATAAGGTTAACATTTCCAAGACTTAAAATAGGTTTCAATAAAAAGCAAGAAGAGCAGCCAGAAGCAAAAGTCTCCATCTCAGCACACCAAGTCCAGCTAACTATATAGGATACAACCTGACAGGTTTTTCACCTAATAACAAGCACATGTAACGCTTGGTAGATGACAAGTCATTTTTAAGACGATATGTTAACCTTTGCAAATACAGCAGGCATTTTTTCATACCAAAGTAAAATGACTTATGAAGAAAAAAGAATTCACCAAAGTTTCTTTTCAAAACTAAGATGACAAATGACTGGCTTGAAGAGACAGTTAAAGAGAAATAAGATTTTTTTTCTCAGCTAGACATTTCCCATTTTCATTTTTCAATAAATTCTTTGCAGAAATTCTTGCAACCATTTATCATTTGACTGAAAACACTAAGATTACACTGATAGAATCTGATCCCTTCTGTGAGGTATCTATACTTCTTATCCCTACTCCTATGCAGACCTTTCTGGAAACAAGTATTCAAAAAAGATATTACTAAACAAATAAACAGTTGAGTCACTTCCTGAGCTTTAGGATTAAAACATAATTGAAACAATTCTGACTTTTTTTTGCATTTTTAAAAGGTTGTCATAAGAACACAGAAAGAGAGGAGGGTGAAAGGCATGTGTTGACTGTCATCTCCGTACTCTGCAACTCCAGTGACTAAGTACATTGCAGATCTCTCTAGACAGCAGAGTGTGGCATAGCAAAGAGACGACCAAGTTAACTTGAAATGTATTGATCTGGGCACAAGGAGTTTAGATGTGGCAGTACAGACCTCTGTGCACATGATTTTACCTCATATCTCTGTTTAGTGTCTGCATTGTAGAGACCTAAATAAACATGCCCTTAGGGTAAGCTTAACAAATCCAGTGGGGGTGTGAATGAAAGAAACCGAAACACTTTTTTTCATGCTGCTATGGAGAATGAGCAGCCCAGCTTCAGCACATTAATGCCACTCTCTCTAAAAAGCAACATCTCACAGGACTTTAACATTCTTTAATTTCACACCTTTGGTTAATCAGTTTTTACTTTCCACAGAGAAATGTGTCCTAAGTTTACAAGCTCCTCCTGGAAAGAAGACAGTCTGTTCAGTGTTCATTTTTATCCAGTCAGATTCTTACACGGCCCTTATTGTCAGTCAATAAGCACTTTGCAATTACTAACAGATTACTCACTGACTAATTCTCGTCTCAGTAAATTAGGCAAATACTATTCTTATTTTTACAAATGGAAAAATGAAACACGTAAGAAAAGATAAATATAAAGCTTTGCCTAAGACTGCACAAAGTTGCACTGAACGATGAATTTATTGCTCTGTGCAATTGTGCTTTGTGCACTTTCAACTTCTCTGACACTTGTGTTCAGGCTCCCTAATCTTTGTGCCAATGAGAAATTTTACAGCAATTAGTTTAACTTCCTTATTAAGTTAAAACTGTTAATTTGAACTCAAACACCCTTATAAATAGCTATTTCCTGTAGACAAGGAGAAATGAGAAAATGTCTGGGATGTCTGGGACATCCACCAGGTGGATTTTTCTTCCTATATTAATTCAATTACAAAAATCACTGGGCAGTCACAGTGACCAGCACAGCATATGAACACAGTCGAACGTGTTTACTGAACGACACCGAGAAAGCAAAGCAAACCAGACTAACCTGTACTCACACAAACCATAATCAGGATGCCCAAGAACAGCTGGAAATCCAGTCTCACACTGGCATTAAACAATGAAATGTCTAATGAAATTATAAATGATACAGTAATAGCATTAAAGTGACCATCTTGGAGAAATGGCAATTCTGTTAATTAAGTACCAAAACAATAGAGCATAAAATATGTAATAATTATTTTCTATCTCTGAAACTTTAGCTGCAGCATTTCTTCTCACATTCTTAAAAGTTTCTACAAGTAATAAATACAGTATTTTGCTTTTTGGATCCAGCATCCTTCACAAACACAGTAAGTAAATATATACATTCTAAAAAAACAAGTTTCAAGTGATTTTCTGATTGCCCATGTTTTAGCAACACTAACAAAAAAAAAAGGTTTATCATTTACAATCTACATTTTCTCTCACCAATTTTACACTATCCTTTAACAGAGCAACATATGAGAAACAGAATTACTTGATTCACAATCTTGGAAGAATATTTTTAACATTACAATGACTGCAATACATATTTTAAAATGCTCATATGAACTCCTCCGGACAAATTAATTTCTGTGAGCCTAACTTCAATAAGTGTGTTTCTCTTTAGATTATACATTACTGTTTCTGATAGTAGTTTCCAAACTTCCCTACATTGAACTTCAATGACTGCATAAGCATTATGAAACAAGACTTGCTGTCAGAAAAATAACAAATCCTTCTTTGATTCAACATGAAACATTTTTATCAGGATTTCTGAAACTTTTGAAAAACTGCTTAAATTGATTTAGCTGAGCTACTAGCTGGGCTCCAGTAGCTTATTTCACAAAATTTCCCTCACTATAATATTAAATCTACATCTTGGGACAGAGGTTAAAAAAAGTGTAAGAAAAAAATCCTTAATTTTTCACTAATTCAACTGTAGATATCCTTTGTTCTGGTTTAATTTAACAATTTTGTAAACTCAATAGAGTGTAAAAAAGATATTACAGTACTGTGATTACTGAAGTTCAAAGTTGAGTGAATATTTTTTAAACGTTTTTTAATACCTTAATGAAGCTATAAAGCTGTAATGTACCAAACATTCAGAAGATGGTGCTAGTCCAATATCTCCGGAAGCCATGAATGGATTAGCTTTTCTTCACCTCTCTCAAGTACTTTCTCTGATTTTGATGTATCTACTACATCATCACTGAATTTATCAATCCCAGGACAAGGTACAGTCATCTCCGGTTAAATACTAAGAACACTACTAAATGATTTATCACTCCAAAATTCACAAAGATTTAGAGGATTGACAGTGGTGAAATATAAAGCTCATTATAATTTCATAAGGTCAAGATCTTGGGATCTTAATGAAAACTCACACAATATTTCTTAAATCCTACCTTCAGTCACTCACATCTGTCTCCTGCAGACAACAGGAAGAGCTTCCAGCCACAGTTTCAAGACCTACTGATGCCAGCACCAGAGCTCAGAAAATCTCACCAACCTGTCCCACTCCAGGCTGTTCACTCCCATCCTCTTGCCACAGCACACTATTCTCTCCACACCTACTTAGGAGGCCATGCAACTCGTATGAGCTTATGAAGCTCAATGAGCTGATCCATGTTAAAAATAGCCATTCCTTTTTGCAATGTTCTCTTTAACCCAGATCAAGTCACAGATCCAATTTCCCGTGGGGCAGCGGTGCTAACTTCAAGCTGTAAACCGGCTTCACCGGAAAACCAACCGATTGTGGAGCTGCTGCCTCTGTGAGCTCAGAAGGTCTGAATCCTTTATCAGCGTTCAGAAGGGCAGGCAAGTTAACAAAGTGAGTCTCACTATTGCATATGAAAAACTGGATTTTTCATGTTATTAAAGGCAGGTATCTCCTTATTAAGATATTAGATGCAGTTTGTAATTAGAATACAAAACAAACCCTACCTACCTTTCCCCAACCAAACTCCTAAAAAATGTTAGACACATTCACAGTTCTGCCTATATTTCAAACATTCTACAGTGCCTTGCAAGCTCGGTACAGTCGCACAAGTAATTTCTTCCAAAAATAGTACATCTGGATATACTATAACCTCAAGGAAAAAGCTTTATCCTTATGTAGGAGTTCCTAAAAGAGTGTTCTCAAAATTTGCATACAAACATATCTCAAAGTAATATATTTCATGAAGCCATGGAAATGGACTATAAATACAAAAGTCCTTCTTATAGGATTTACCTAATAAAGAACAATTCCACACAGGACCCACTCCAGCATTCTTGATGGCTGCTGCTGCATCCATCTGTACAGATCATTTCCACAGGTATACTTATGTTGACTTCACGCCAAACAGCCATGTCAAAAAACTGGCTCTCCTCTCAAGTGTGATGCTTTTATCCAATATTCTGAATTACTTGCTCCTAACAGAGCCAACCCAGGTCAGCCCCAGGGCCTTTCCATGCCTGATTTCATTGTTGCTTCCAACAGATGTAATAAAGAGTTGGAGACACTTAGTGCTTCTCCTACATACCCCTCTGAGAGCTCTCCCACAACAAAAATTATAATTGAACATGAAATCATTCACTGGGATATGAAAACATGCTTTAAATGTTCAAAGATCAGGCCAAGTCAGTATTATTGTTATTACAATAAACCTCCAGCATTAAGCAATTTCAAACATCAGTTCTTCCAAACTTTTTGCAATGTAGAGGCAAGATTGGCACATATCTGAGTGAAATTACTCAGTTACTAGGCAATTTATTACTGCTTAACTGTTCCATGTGTATCAAATCCTGTTTGACAGCAGCCCAGTTTTTCTTCCATTTGGAAGCTTTTGTAACTAATTATTACCAAGCCAAACTGTTTTCGACTGGTAGTTAAAAAATTAATAGTACAACTCAACTTTATTTTAATTACTTTTATCAGAAAAAAGTAAGACTGCTTAGTAAATAAATATAACATAATTCGATTAACTATAAAAGGAGAAATGAAAACCAAAGATATTCAGATCACTGATATGAAATTTATCAGCAATTTCTTAAATTGAGCCACAGCACTTCAAACACTACAAAGAACTAAATTCAAACTATTTACATTTCAACAATATGACGGTTTCAAACCAGACAGTAGAACTGGGACTA
>NW_010160671.1:14899-55770 GCF_000695765.1 Mesitornis unicolor | reverse complement strand
CTTTCACATTTGCCAACTCATCTATTTCATTATCACTAACTAGTCACCCAGGCAAAAAACAACAAAACTGCATTTTAATCAATACATCTATCTTCTTGTATGTCTGTCTCTCTCACACACAGGGGAAAAAAACCCAAACAAGCAAACAAACAAACACCAACAACACAAAAACACTAACACCAAAAAAACTTTTATCAAGAAAGTAGATGGTTCAGTGGAATGGGCTGATCTGAAATTAGAATTAGAAAAGTGGTAGCGGCTTAAGGTACCATAATTGCAAAAGCAAATCGGTGTTCCTGGTTTTCCCTGTGCTGCTGGCCAAGCACTTCCAAACCTTCTCATGTAATAGTACAACTACAGAATAAAAGAAATCCACAAGTTCATTCAAACAAGAACTCCTTTCGTTATTCTGTTCAGTTTAGGCTGCATCAGTGAACTGAATCACCTTTCTCTGCCATGATGACAGTTGGCAGAAGTGAAACTGGGTTAAGTCAATTACAAAACCACCTCCTCAGACTGGGTTTAGTGTTGTGGGGAATACAACACTGAGAACAGCTGAATTTGGACACATGTATGCACTATTAAAAATTTTTGTTAGGACACACTTTAGTATGACAATATTAAGCAAGCATGTTAAGGTTCAGCTGGGACTTCTTTTTGTAAACTTAACACTTTTTTTCTAAAACTTCCTAAAACCAAGATGATTTATTTAAGAGTTTCTGTTTTGTTCAATTTTTATTGAAGTTAGAGAAATCAGCTACATCTGACTTACAGCAGAATTCACATGCTGAATGTATTTTCCCAGACCATTTGGTCGGTCACGATGTTAAACAGTTAAACAAACCCACTCTACTTTTTACAGTCAGGAGTCCTCAAGGATAAGCAGCACTTCCTTCGCTAGGTTTGAAAAGGGAGAACATGAGTCAAGAAATGAAGACGTTCCTTGTAAATAACATCAAGATACTATCTACTAAAATTTGAGCATGTTCCCGGTGATGACCTATTTTCTTTGTGACTTAGTACACTCCTCCTCTTCTAATACACATTAAGAGGGCGTGGAGTTTCCACAAGCATGATTTCCACAAGTCAAGTTTTCAGAATTAGGGCAGTAAAGAGACTTTAGTTACAGGTTAAACATTCATTTAGGCCATCATTGAGCACTTTTTGAAAAACTGAATCATCACCATATTTCCATTTAAAACATATTTATAAAAATATATTAAATAAGTTAGATTTTTAGAACTTCTCAGCAAAACAAACCTCTCGAACATAGTCAAGACAAGCAGTGGGATTTTCAGAAGAGTCTGCCTAACACAGCCGAATTTGTTAATTGATGAATGGGATCAGTGCTGCTTAACATCTTTGTCAATGACATGGACAGTGGGAGGGAGTGCACCCTCAGCAAGTTTGCAGATGTTGAAGCTGGGTGGTGCAGTTGACATGCTGGAAGGAAGGGATGCCATCCAGAGGGACCTGGACAGGCTGGAGAAGGGAGACCATGGCAACCTCATGAAGTTCAGCAAGGCCAAGTGCAAGGTCCTGCACCTGGGTAGCGGCAATCCCAAGCACAAATACAGGCTGGGAGGAGAATGGTTCAAGAGCAGTCCTGAGGGACTTGGGGGGTGTTGGTTGACAAAAAACTCAACACGAGCTGACAATGTGTGCTTGCAGCCCAGAAGGCCAACCACATCCTGGGCTGCATCAAAAGAAGTGTGGCCAGTAGGGTGAGAGAGCTGATTCTGCCCCTCTACTCTGCTCTGTTGAGACCCCACCTGGAGTACTGCATCCAGTTCTGGGGTCCCCAATATAAGGACATCAAGCTGACGGAGCGGGTACAGAGGAGGGCCACAAAGACAGTCAGAGGGCTGGAGCACGTCCCCTATAAAGACAGGCTGAGAGAGTTGGGGCTGTTCAGCCTGGAGAAGAGAAGACTCCAGGGAGACCTTATTGTGGCCTTCCAGTACATGTAAGGGCACTACAGGAAAGCTGGGGAGGGACTTTTTACATGGGCAGGTAAGCAATAGAACAAAGGGGAATGGTTTTAAACTGCAAATGGGTAGATTTAGATGAGATACTAGGAAGGAATTCTTTACTGTGAGGGTGGTAAGACACTGGCACAGGTTGCCCAGGGAAGTTGTGGATGTCCCCTTCCTGGAAGCGTTCAAGGCCAGGTTGGACAGGGCTTTGAGCAACCTGGTCTGGTGGGAGGGAGTTGGAACTAGATGATCTTTAAGGTCCCTTCTAACCCGAACCATTCTATGATTCTTTTGATTTTCCATTTTGAAATCAACACCAAATAAATAATTGTTAACATAATCATGCAGTTTCTTTTTCTAAAGCAAGCTTGAACTGTCAGCTGTCAAGTTACATAATGAATTTCTGGTTTAAAATGAAGGTAGTTACATTTCAGATATATATGTCCAACTATTAAAAAAAAAAACACAATTACTTTTTGACCAAACCAATATTTCATCCCTTCTCGTATAAAGGCTTTTTCACTCCTCTGGTCATTAGTGTCCTCCTATATACACTCTGTAGCTTGTGACCACCTAAACTTTTGCAGTTCTTGAATATAATTCTGTGATTCATACCCAAAATTCTAATCCCAGTATACGCAAAGTCCTACAAGAGCTTTACAGTTTGGCACCCAGTATACTCACTGTGACAGAAGGAAACTTCTCCCTTGGTATTTCGTTCGTTCTACTTGCTGCTTCTTTTCCTTTCAGAAATGATAATGGGAAATTATTAAGGAATTCTAACTGAACACCACAAAAATGAGACAACCAAGAAACTGGAAGTGATTAACAAGCTTTTAAACAATCCTTGCTTACTAATAATATGAAGTTACAACATACTTTCACATAAAAGCAGCAAACAATGACAAAATAACTTTAAAATAAATTACATCGCTACTCAACTCATCTCTTCTAATTGCCCATGGAAAGAAAACATGAGCATACTGCAAAGACAGAAGTGCCAAATCAAAGCCATACTGAACCTTCAAACCCTAAATATTACGCTGCATGCTGCAGGCTACACTGTTGAGGGCAAAAGTGATACTGAAGGTGTAACACAAATGTGGAAACTCTGACACAGCAGTTAGAAGTGTACCAAAGCAACAAATACCAAGACCATTTTAGTGATGGCACCAATTAACACAGGCTGTAATCTGCTAAGATTAAAAGATAACAGAGACCTCAACCACCTCAGTTTAGAAAAAATGCAGCTTTGAAGAAACTTCAAAAGCATTTATGAATATTATCATTCTGCTGCCTCACGAAACAGTCAAAAGACTTAATTAGAAAGTGTGGGTCAGAAGACATCTCACCTCAGTGGATCAGCACAAGCTTGTTCTGTTGCACTCACACATGCAAGGTGATGTCTATATGTCACATATAGCCCAGACCTGTGCTACAGCCACCTATCTGCCAGGCTTCCAAGCGGTATGAAGACAATTCCACGTCCAGATGCATGCTCTGAATGAGTATTAGGGCTCACTGACACAGTAAGCTTGAGCTAAGCAAACTTATTGTCCCCCTACCACAGGGTAACCTGGTGGTACTGGTCACGCCTGTTCAGACTCCCACCACACATCTAGGAAGGCGCTGCAGCAATGACATCTCACTTATGTAATGGACCAGCTAGGACAGGCCCAAAGAAAATTGCCCAAATGAATTCCAGAGGTACATATACATGGTTATTAGGTCACAGAGAATTTTATTCTCTAGCCTCCTGTCTTTTACTCTTCAGTAAAGACAAAATGTTTGGCTTTTTTTTCTCTCTGAAAGCTCCTTACAGTACAGAAGGTGGATTTAAAATGGAACAGCCTAAATCTTCCCGCCTTCTTTTAAATATTCAACATATAATAAATTCCTTGCATGTTTCTGTCCAACTGATTAGTCAGATTTGGTAACTCAGACTCAAAAAAGAAATCCTATGATTACCTCTAAACACTTAAGTCATGAGCAGAACTATAACGCCTACAAAATAGAGTGTGAGGGAAGTACTATCCTTCTATGCTTAGTCTTACAACTTGGGAATTTCAGTGAACAAGATCCCTCACCAGAATCAGACAGGGACAGATGTACCTACATGGTGGGTGGGCACGGGTGGACACCAGCCCCTCCAACCTCTCTAATGAGCAATTTCCCCAGATTCAAAGAAAAAAATCATTAAAAAGTTAAAGAGAAATGGCAAGTTGCCTCCTATTACCACTGGCCTAACAGCTTGGGCTGCTGCTTTTATAAAACACAGGGGTTTTTTTCAAAGAAAATTATTGTTAAAACCATTTGGCTGAAAATGAAGAGCCATTGAAAAGTACAGTCAAACTGGCAGCTTGCTCTTAAAATTCCCCCCACCACTTTTATAAGTATCGTTTTGCTTGTGGCTTTTAACAGCTGTTCACACACGCCAAAGCTAGATGTGAACTTTTATTTTCCCAAAACTAAACGGGAAGCTTTAAACAGCATCTGATTTAATTTTTTTTTTAATTAAAAGTGGAGGTTAAAAGGACTGTGGAAATGGATGATGCAGCTGTGCTGATGCTAGGGAAAAGAATTCCAGAACAAGAAGTGAGGTAGAGTAAACACACAAAATAAGTTTCACGAAACTAAGTGCTCACCACACTTAAGCGACTTTATTAGCTAATGGGAAGTTAACTCTATACTTCTTCAGAAATGTTTTCCAAAATTAAATTAAACTGTATTTTGCACATATAATAGAATTTGGCTATCTACTATGCTCTTCCCTTAGAGCAATCCTAAATTTATTAATGAAATGGCTTCACAGGTTCCAATATTATTCCTGAATACATTTAAGAAAACTCAAACACATAGCTCAGAACTAGCTCACTAATACTGCCATGTATTTACTGGTTTAGTTCTAAATAGAATCTAACTTCCCCTGCATTTAGATGTCTTCTTGGCATAGAATCAGATTTGCAATGGTACTGAGATACTGAAAGACGCAAGCAGGAATTCCTAGGGGGACTTTTTAAAATACCAAAGCAACTACTGGGCAACCAGGCAATGGTTTGACCACATCTGAAAATCCTATCAGACAGCAGTCTACATTTCTAAGCACCCGCATACTCACAAAAATTCTGCCCTCTTGGCCTAATTACTTAATACATAGCACTAGATACTAAATTCAAACAAATAAACAAAAAACCTACAGAAGGGAGAATAAAAATGCCACGTTTTATTCCTACTTGTACACCTTAAGTACAAAAGCATGCAATGACAATATAATAATTCTAGATATCACCACATATTTAAAGGATCTTTTCTACTAAAAACCCTAGGGAAAACATAAAAGTATTTTTAAGGCAGAAAATTCATAGGATTATGAAGGAAATGCCACATTAATCCATGTGGATTACATACCCTGTAGACTGTAACAGCTCCAAAAGAAATCTTTTCCAGTGCACTAGTATAGCTACTACTTAAACCAAAAGACCTTAGTAGTTCATCCATCATGTTTGTTTAGTCAGAAGCTACTAGACTTTTTATTAAATGTCTAATATACTAAAAAAGTATGCAAAGTAACTCACACTTCTCAAAGCACAACTATTAAAAATTGAAACAAAACAAAAACCTGGTGTCCATATCAGTCTGATGAAGCAGTGCTCCCAGAAGGTCTATGAACAAAACAGAAAACCAACAACATTATGAGCATTCCCTTTGCACCAAGCACAAGTGGCTAGGTGTACAGAGAATTACGAGGATTTAAAAAGTGCAAGAGAAACATGTAATCCAGCCTGGACAGCAGAGCCTAGCAGAGGGAGGCAGGCGGAAAATTTTAATGATGCAGTTATCCATTTGCCTCCCTTGTCCACCCATATGCAAGAGACTCAAGGATGAGAAATAAAGCACTCATAACAAATAAGAAAATCTGACCTAATCAAAACCAGGAATTCAGAATATTCTAGTCAGGTTGAATAAAAAACACTACAACCTAGATCCCAGCCTAGGGTTCCTCTGGGACATAACTTGATACTGTCTTTGATGACACGAAGCCCTGATATCTGTTGGGTTAGTTCCTTGCCAAATCCGAGGCACAGTATGACAAATGAAACCCAGGTCACAAGTAAAATATTTTATGCAGGTGCATAAAAATTACATTTTTGCACTTTAACACATCAAACGTAGCAAATGAAAGTTCACCACAGGTAAACACACTGATAAAGCAAGTATAGCACTAATGTTTCTGAACCTTCTACAAATAAAATCATGCTTTAAGAACTATAAAATATTTCATAGTGCACCTATTAACAAAACATGTTTCATATTAGAGCAGAAAGAAAGTTCAACTTCCATAACTATGAAGTGGGTAGTTGTTCAGTTGTCTAATAATGCTGCCCCCTCTGCACTACTAATATACATAAATCAGTTACAGAAGTATCACTCAATGAAAAGATAAAAGGAACTATCAATGACCAATATACATTTGGCAGAAATATAGTTCCTTAATATCCCACAAGTTACCTAAAAAAAAAATAAAATTGGCCAAGTGATCTCAGAAATTGATATACACTACAAATAAGATGACAAGGATGAACCCCCACTATAAAATGCTCAAAAATGGATGGTATGGTAACAGAAAATGCCTTGATCACATAAGATATTTCTTCATTCAAAGGATACCAGAAATCCTTTTTCTTTTCCCTCCTATCAGTCAGTATGACCCTAAACATATCAAAAAGTAGCTTCCAAAAGGAGCACAGAGATTTTCCTATCTTGAGGATTCTTAGCTGGAAGTGTTCTCCTCAGGCTAAAGCTTATGTTCAGGTTAAATATGGTTCTGCTGTCATGGTTTAACCAGGACACTGCAACTTAATAAATAAAGGCGTAACATGATGAAACTATTCCAATTCAAATGGAAAGCAAGCACAATAATTTTCATCAATAAAGTAATGTAATCTGCTCAGAACAATGAGGGTTGTTTTATTGCATGTTTTCTCAGTGTTTCCTTTGCACTTGGGTTTCCTAATCTCCGATTTTGTTGAGACTGACTTTGCCTCCTAATGGCAGCAGAGCTTGGGATGGCAGTAGAGTCTGCACTGCTTGAGAAAAAAAAAACAACTGATGGTCTTTTACAATGATCTATTATAGTTCAGTCTGAATTATTAGACATGAAACAGGAGTTAGAGACCAAAATATTATGTCCTGTGCAGATCTGACTATATAACAGGGCTTGTGGCTCAAATCTCCAAAACAAATCTTGGTTAAATGGACATCAAGGGCAAAACAGTACTGATGACAGTGGAACTAGATACTCAGTTTTTAATTTGGTATTTCAGCTCCCTCTCAAAGCAGATCAAGAATATCCTAAAGCTTATCCCCACACACCTGTCAGTATGACAAAAATGTAGCGTACTATTCAGTGTAAACATTTTAATTAAAGTAATCATTCTATGATTATTTATTTCAAAATTAAGAGATGTGGGGAGTTAAGAGTTGTTTTGGTGACTATTAAAGAGCAAAACAGCAGATTTGTAAGTATGTTTCAGTTTTAGAGAAACTAAAAGACATTTTTCTGTCCATCTGGCTCTCTAGTGACCTGCTTCCATTTTTAGTTCACTGCCACACTCCAAGTTTAAACACATGAAGGAAACTTCAGTGTTCTTTCACTGCTTTTGAAGCCAACAAGACCACTTGGAACAGGTCAGGATAAGTGCATACCATGGGACTGTGACATTGCCATAGTACTTACTCTTTCATTAATAGTAATTACTCCAGCAAGTGTGTAAAGCAGACATGACCAGTTGCATAAGGCTCAATGCAAGTTTTATGAACTGCAGAAAGGCATGATTAGTATGGGGGGGAAACATGTTTCACACTTTTATTGTAAAGCACATGAAGATCTCACAGAAACTGCCAGAACAGATGTTCATAAATTGGGCCCTTAATCTGCAGCACTTTCCAGGTTTTAAGCTATATCCACTGGTCTGTAGAACATATTCCTCTTTTTAATATAATTCTTCTGTTTAGTTTTTTTAATAAATAAGTTTATGACTTTAGTAGTGTTGCCAGCTGTTCAATTCTGATTTACTGTCAGAGTCTGCTTTAATATATAGTGGCTTTTGTGGCTTACCCATATAGATTACATTTTAAGCTTCAAGATATCACTATAAAGCAGCTGGAGAAAGTACCAGCTGTGCTCAGAAATCAGCATTATTGCCCTAGTGATCAACCACTTAAACATGCAACTACACCAGTAACTATTCTCTAAAAACCTTTCGGATACACCATTCCCAAAACAAAATTGCAAAACTTATGGTGTAAGAGGAGGTCACCTTAGCATATGTATTTTAAAAAGCCAGATCTTCATACAGAACCATTTCTAACCTCACAGGATTGCAACATAAACAGATCAGGCTTTTTTTCCTCTATTTTCTACAAGTACAGGGTAACATTACTAAAATAAACTACCAAAACAATATTCTTAGAATTGAAAAATGGATCAAAATCAAAAACTCTGGAAACTCTCTACATTTGGACTAGTCCAGAATCATCAGTCAGAACTACTAGGGATTTTTTTATTACGCTGAAAAGTGCTTTTTCTGCTCAAAAAGGTTCTCTTTTCCACATAAAGCTAACTCCCTCCCCCCAAAAAAAAAATCCAGCCAAGAGAACAAAACAGTTTGACTCAATATGGTGCCTAATGAGCAGGGGTTTTTGTTTGTCTTATACTGTTATTTTCTCCCAGGTTTTGATTTGCCAGTTGGACAGTATCCATGATGCATTACTCTCACAAAGTACTATCATACCTAAGAGAATGTGGTACATCATGGAAGACATAAAGGGAAAAATAAAACAAAAACAAAACAAGCCTTTGTATCCATAGCATCATGAGCACAGCCTGTAGTAGAGCAAAAAGAGAAGCATCAGCACTACACTTCCCATGAGACACCTCAGTGGCATCTCCAAAGCAAAATACTTCAAGCTTTTCCATAATGGTTTTGAAGTGGAACTGAGAAGCAGAGTTCAAAATGCCACCATTTTCTATGTGGACAGCAGAATACAAAAATAGTTTCAAAACAGTTCAACATAACAGCCTTACCAGCAACTCCTCTACACTGCTTTCTTCCTTCTGCATGCCTACTGCAAATGACTTTTCAATCTTTTCTTGTAAATGTATAAAGTAAGTTTTCAGCAACTGAGGGTCTCTTTCAACAGTATCAAAGGTGCACTATCTGAACAAATTTAATTTTTTCCAGCTTTCATTTTAAATTATCTACCACAAAAGAATGCTTAAGATTGCAAAATTCAGCATTCTAAAGTTGCTTTCAATACACACAATGATTATATCCTCCTATTTTTCAAACATTTTACAATCCTGTGTATTCCATTTCACTATTTAGTCTGTAGCTTTTTTTGAATTTGTGTTTGTTTAGCATCTGAAACAAAAGAGCAATGATCCTGATGGCAGTTTTCAAATGCTATTGTGTAGGAATGCTTAGGAATGAGTTCACTAGTCAAAGACAGAAAAAAGTAATGTTATTCCTCTTTCTGTATACATATTTCAAAATTTAAATTAATTCTACCACCACATACTAGTACTATACAAGTATGATATATTCCTATTATCACACATGATTAAGTAAACAAAAAAATAATACTGCAGAAGAAGAACTTAGGGTATAGATATAAAAAATAATCCAAAAGACTATTGTAATCTAGGGGCTAGTTGTTAAAACACCAGAGTAAATTTGGAGCAGCTCATCTGAAGTCATTAAACATGCCCTAAATTCACACCTATGTAAACAACCAAAATTTTTATCCTAACATCAGTGATTGTCCCTACTGAACAAAAGAATGCAGCAAATGTGATACGGGTCATTCTACAGTTGTAAAATTTTTTAAGTGTTAAAAATATTAATCTGGATGAGATGGGATGGTTACTCCTTGTTTTCAGAGCATCAAAGGATGAATGGATGGAATTAAATTATACCTTATCAAAGGGTACAGTAGAAGTTACATATCTGCTACATATTGACAATTCCCTTGTCATATTCACAAAATACACCATTGCATGTACGAGGGAGATGGAAGTCTGAAAGCACTACTGCAAAAAATTTTAGTTAGAAATGCTAAAATATATCATGAAAATTTCATAGGCAACTCTATTTTTTAAAATAGGAACATGTACAATGTCTATAAAGCCCTCCTTTTTTAAGGCCTTATTTTACATAAACAAACTTGACTTCTAATTTAACATTCATTACCGTACTTCACCTCCTTAATCAACATGTCTCAGCAAATCTTAATTGATCTTTAACATTGATTTTTTTGGCATTGAAGAATTTTAGATCTCTCCTTTGAAAACAACAAACATTTTGAGGATATCCTCCATATCATGAGGGCTGAAAGCACATATTGTAAATAACAATAACAATGTTGTCTGCATTTAAACTACCTGGCTTATCTCAGTGAACTATTAATATCAAACAAAATTTGGTACTGGCTTAGTAGTTACCCCCATGATAACAGCTTCACAATCTCATATTACACAAATAATTAAATACCTTTTTTCAAATACTTCTTTTCCCTCAAAAAAACTGACCTATGAAATAAGCCAAAATAGACAGCAGAAAGAAATTGCAGCTCATTCAGAACCTTATCAAGAGAGACCATGTACTAGAACAATGAAGAATTCATAACCAGAGGTGCTAATGTCATGAAGGCATAAATATGCTTCAAGATCTGTCAAAAAAGCCACACATTTAGCAGAGTATGCATGCTTCTATACTGACAAGGGTATCATAAACTCATAATGTCTCATTATATCAAGTGTATGGAACTAGAAGTGCGAAGTAAACTTGAAACAGTACCATTAATTTCCACTTCTTCTCCTGCAAATCCCCAATAAGCATGTTAATGTCCTGACAATTTTACAATTTTAAAATATACAATATAATGCACTCCTCATAATTTTTTTCTTCATTCTTAAATCTGCACGCACATAGTTCATACTATACCACTGAGAAAGGCTGATTTGAACACTCATTTATCATTTTTCTATTGTATTTTGCTCCTAAATGCTCTTATAGCAAATTATTTTGAAAAACAGCAACATAACAAGATAATCCTACAGTATTATCTTAACTTAAGGACAATGTTTCAGAATTGCATTTTGCATAGTACAAACTCCTATTAATCATATTAATGAAGGTTATCCATTATTATTATTTCCCATATTAACATCAGCAAACTTTCATCTTCTATAATAAACTGAAATTACTACTGGTTACTTCCAATAAAAATCTTAAATGTTTATGGTTCATTAAAATAAACTGAAAAAGTTTAAGTTTTCCCTGCTGATCAGGAAAAAACTTCTCTTCCACATGCTCTGCCTGTACAGAGTAGTGTACACATTCAATTATTACAGGTATTTCAGTTGAAGTTGCAGTGTACACAAATACTGTACAACTGCTACTATATCTAATTAGTCTGACTCTAAAACTGTGAAGTATTACAAAAAGATTTGTTTGGTGACTTATCTAGCTTTTAAATAGAAAATAATGCTACAATAGCACTTGTCTTTTTCCCCCACTTTGTCCAAAATCCTAATACTAATGCCCTATTCACACCTGAAACTTGGTTATCCTCTCTCATCAACTTCCTTCAATAATAATATATGAGAATATATTTCCACAGTAGCTAATGGAGACATTCCAACAAATCAATGTGCTGCAGTGATACAGAAATAAAAGCTTATTTCACTGTAATGATGCTTCCAGACTTCCCTCAAGTCAGGTGGTTACTCGCAGTTAATGATCTGTGACATACCACACAAGTAGTCCTAAAAAGACTTATTATCCACTGCATGTGCAACAATATTTGCTTTATGGATGGCTAAATGAATGAAGACATTCAATGTAACTGTAAAAGTAAAATCAAAAGAAAACTTACAAGTAACATGTTTTCTTTGAGTAAAAGAGCTGTGAACATTTTCCATTAATACTTAACCTTTTGCTGGAGCAGCGCAACCACACATAATGCTTGAATCCATAAAGCTCAAGAGCTGCTCAGGGTTAACACTGATTAACTGCCCCCAATCAAATGTTAGAACTTTTAAAAATTTCAGAGAGCTTCACTCCACTAATGAAATCAAATTGCATTTGTGTCATATGGCAAAGGTGGGAGCAGGACAACTTGCAAAGAAAATAAATTCTGTCCTTTCTTAAAAACAGGGTTTTTTTTCAATCCAATAAAATAGACATTAAATTGACTGGATTTTAAAACTATGTATTTTATGCTGCACTGACTGCTATTAATATACTATTAGAAAAGAACAGCAAATTAACTTAAAACAAGCTACAATCCAACAGTACAATATCTCCCATGTCTCTCAGACTGTGCAGACATTCACACATTTTCTGTTTATAATTTTTTTCATTTACTAGACTCAGCTTTTGTCCACCATATGTCCACCGTAGATTAACTATTCCCTTAGGTACAATTAAGAGCTTTCCATTTGTTGTAAGAAGACCTAAGCATGAAGGACGCAGCCAGAAAAAACATTTCTACCTAAACCAAAAACAGAAGCACATTCAGCCTGGACTATGGTTTATGCAGCATCTTTTTTATTAGAGGTATGTCTACATTGCTAAATAAACTACAGACAAAATCCATGGAAACAGTAAGAGATCTCTCAGCATTTCATTTGTGTATTATTAAAAAAATAGGATACACACACCGTTGTCTGTATTTAAATGGTTTACTTCTACTTCCATTTTTCAATGACAACTTTAAAGATTTTTCTGAATTTAAGTTGTAACTGTTAGTGAATGAGAACATATTGTTTACTGGCACTTCTGCCACACTGGCGATTGAGTTCCAGCTACACTAACGATATTCTACCAGGTCCTTGAACTTGGTCTTAGTTTGTGATTGGTCTCAGCAGGCAAAACTCCTGTGCTCAAATAAAAAACATGAAGTGCAGCCTTGAGATTTTAAGTGCAGGAAGAAGAAACCAAGTTATTCACACTCACTAAAATTAAAAAAAAAAGAAACATAGGAACAGTCTATCAGTTGGACTAGTTCATGACGACCCTTACTTTCTTGCTAAAGCACAATATGATCCAAAAGAGATAACATTAATTTCAGCAAACAGTTTGTGCAGTATCTAATCTGTCAGAGTTCAAATGAATGCGAAGTCATTGATTTGCATAGAATTACACCTGTTTAGAACAGGGCTCTATCTAGCTGTACAAATTTCAAACTCAAATAAATGGTATAACAGTAATATATCTTATGTGGACAAGAGGTATGTATTATTCAGTTTCATACCTGTACTGAATCCCATACTGCGGCAGAACATAAATGAAAAAGCAAGCTCTCTACTGGCTAATCCTATCTGTGTTAAACATCAGAAACTGGTATTAAGCCAGGCAAGGCAGAAAATTATGATAGAAATCATTAATTACATTTTGAGCAGCATGACAGAAAATATTTCCTCTTTCTACTTTATATTTCTGTTATTTCTCTGGCACGGGTCACTTGGCTTTTGGGAGCCACCATCCAACTCTATCCTGTATATATGCTCTAGTAATGGCTGCACCACTGAAGGGAAGTTCAGAAGTTTAAAAATCTGCCTCCAACCAGCCTATTTAGCAGCTGCTGTGTCCACTGTGACTTTCCACACAAGAGATCACTTTATGAAGGATTCTGAAAGTAGGGTCCAATTAAAACATGAGCTGATTTGCAGCCAGATCCAACAGATACATTTAAGGCAGCAGATTACATGGCGGCTGGGCCCAGAACAGAGTCCATACACCCAGATCCTTGTGATCTATCCTGACAAGTGTTTTTCCTTCTCAGCCAATGGAATATATATAAGTAAATACTACTCAACAGCAAAAAACCTTCCTACTTTTGTTCTGTATAATTTTCTGCAAGCCCAGCTACCTTCTGAAGAACCACACTTTAGGCTCAGGTTCTGTTTATCTCTGTGTGGAATATATCACAGTTTAGACTTGCCCACATGGCAACTTAACAGACATAATTAAATAATTCATTTTGGCACTGATGGTAGTCAGCACCATTAATATTATGCCAAGCATGACTTAGGACGAAAATATCACAGGATAGATGCTTTCTCAAACAATCACAGTAATTTTATCACTCAGAAATGTGTATGTTTCTAGATTGCTCCCATCTCTAAAGAAATACAGAGCACATTCCGCCACTGGGTCGGAAATATATTATAATGGTGAATAAAAGATAATTTTCACTTGTGATTTTCCCTTCCATTAATTTAAATTTCTTGTTAAAATTTTAGAAAAAATTACTGAACCATTGAAACAAACAAATCCATAAGACTGCAATTTTCTATTAGTCTTACAAGTTTGTTGAGACAAAAATTCTATACGTATTTTAAAACAGTGCAGCATTCTACATTTGTTCAACTGAGTTGGTAAATTGACCATAGCACAGGACAAGGTTTTCTTTTTAAGGGAGTCTCTACATGTAAGTAGTTTACTCTCCACTCCCAGGAGCACATGTGAGGCTCAGGTGACTGGACCTGCTGTCAGGCATACAGGAACTTCAGTTTAATCAGGCATAAGACTCAAAAGAACATGGGCTTTTGTATTTGCTGCTCAACACTTGTCTTAATT
Organism: Mesitornis unicolor; assembly: GCF_000695765.1. Lineage (NCBI taxonomy): Eukaryota > Metazoa > Chordata > Aves > Mesitornithiformes > Mesitornithidae > Mesitornis > Mesitornis unicolor. The sequence goes on along the minus strand of NW_010160671.1, from coordinate 41,147 downwards.
ACAGGTGAAAGACCTAACAAGTGCAAGGCCACAGGAAACAAGAGTAGAAAACAGCTGGAGGAGGTTGGGAGGCACAAGAGAATGAATGTATAGTTCTGAATTTTAATAAGCCAGAATCTCAAAATTAGTATTAATGAAGATATGTTCTGAGTACAACTGGGGAGACTAAGTGTACTAGGCAGTAACAGGGTTCAAAAGCAGTCTGAGTATGTCCTGCTAGCAGTCAGATTCACATTAGTACATAGTACACCAAACATTCATTTGTATCTGGGCTGAAAAATGTTTCTTTCTGCACTCAGATAAGATAGGTAAAAACATTTTATGTTGTATGTAAATGCAAGTTAAAGGGTACACTAAAATGTAACCTTTAAACTTCACAATGTAACAGCATACCACTTCCTGTTCAGAGACAGCACTCCAAGATCAATTAATCATGGCTAAGACGAACAAATGGCCAACATTCTTTGTGTTGATGCATTCTCCTCTGTGCTCCCATCTGTCATGAAGACTGTTTAAAAAATCTGAGTTATTAGTCTTTATTGAGGAGTGGATCTGGTTAATATCTCTAAGAATAGAAATCATTCATCCATCCACTATACACTGGTACCTGATAATTCCTACCCCCTATATAAGCTACAGATAACCACTGCCCTAAGACCATCTTGGTAACTATAAATCAAAATGAGTGTGGCTCCCATGCAACTCAGGTTAATTTTTGTTTACAATATACCCACAGAAAATGTTGGTACGACACTTGAGGAGTCCGCTTATAGATTAGTGTAAAGAAAATAAATAAAGTAGTCAAAGTAGAAAGAAACACATCAGTCATACAAAACAAAGTAAAATCTCTCTAATTCATAGTAATGACTAGAAGATTCATTGCTATTATTGAACTTCATCAATACCAAATTTAAGCAAAGACCCTATGTGCACAAAACACAATTCATTTACTTGATAACTATATTGTCTAGGATAAATTGAACTATAAGTCAAAGTATTTGACAAGAACATATCTATAAAAGTTTAAAGGTACTGCATTCAAACTCCAAAGCATTTGTTAATCTTAACAATAAGGAGTACTCCCTTATTTGTGGTGCAAATAAAGTGGTATTAGTAACACAGAAATACGAACATTTCAAATATACTTTGTATTAAATAAGATTAAAATACCACAAAGTAAGTTACAAGCAAATTTAAATTTAAGATTCAACACCAACTGTAAATTTTAGGATTATTAAGATCTTATTACTTACAATTAATACAAAAAAGAAAAATTTTACATTAAATTTTACAATTCCTTTTGTTGTTTACCAAATGCATAAAGAAAAATCTACAGAAAGACAGAGAATTAACAGATAATTGGACATAAGTGCAGGAAGCAGGTCTGGACAAGATCTTGAATCACGTCAGTTTTCTACTCTCTCTGACCAAATGTGTAGGTCAGGCTACGGAAAACAATGTATGGGAAGGAAGAAAGAATAAAAAAATAAAACTAAGCATCCAGGAGGAAGACAGTCACTTTAACTAAAGTACTACTTCCAAAAAGGAGGACTGCATCTCTGAAGCTCTTGTTTTCGCAATTATTTTTAATAAATTAGTGGGAAAAGACAGAAGGAGAAGAAAAGACAGACAGAGGGAGAGGAAAAGAAAAGTGGTGGGGAGGTCCAGAATTTAGGAGATCTCAATTCGTACCACTTACTATTTTCAAATACATTTCTGATGGATTAGGGATTGGACACTGATTGGAGCTTTGTATGCAGAAACTACCTTTCCAATATTTCACGAGAAAATCAATCTCTTACAATCACAACAGGACATTTTAATAAATTGTCACCTCTCTGAAGTTAATTATCATGCTTTAAACAGTCACACAGCAGCTTACTGTGTTCATGCTTCTAATCTATTTAAATATACAGTGAAATAGAATAGTCAAAACTAGCACTAATTCATTTAAATCAGCACTGAACAATTTCTTCAGCTTTGGTGGAATACTGAAGAAATCACAGCAAACTTAACACATTTAATGGAATAATTACAAATTGATTAAAAAAATCACTACTAAATCATACAGTTTTATAGAGAATTTAACAGCTGGTACACAATTATGCACCATACACTGCTCTATCTGAAGTAATTTGCTTTCAATGACAATATTACTCAAGGGAATTATTTTCATCTAAGAATTCATCTGTACAGTTTTCTATATGTCATTGTGAAGAAATATATTTTTCATTATTTTCTTCCAAACTTTTTCTTTTTAAACTATAGCTTTATTCCTATTTCTGAAGCACTAAAGCAGAGACCTTGGGTATATTTAGCCCAAAATGGAAAAAATACATATTTCTTTCAGAGAGTATTAGTAAGTGAAAATGGACAAATGACAGCCTAAGCCCAAGCTAAGTATACTCAAAAGAACAGCACTAACTTTAGGCAAAGTTTCAAAATCAATGGCTTCAATTGGGCTCCCAAATTCTTATATAGGTATCTAGATACTGGCTCAATGATTTCCAGTTGCTATGAATGAAAATAACTGCATTCTTGGTAATTTTTAAAAATTTTTATCAGACAGTTGTGTTAGAATAACTTGCCCGTGGATATAGACATTTATAGTATTTAAGTAAGCATACATGGATATTTTCCTAAAAGACATGTATAGATCAAAAACCAAGTACAATCCTAAAACAGAAACTATTGACTGAAAGTATTTTTCCTGTGTGAATCATGAGGTCAAATAAGTTCATCAGTTCACCACATGGCTTTTCTTGGCGTTCAATCTGTTATTGTTTTTGCATTGTGTATGAGTGTATCACTTAATCAGTAAAGAAGTTGAGCTATTCTGAACACGGAGATTCCACCTGAAGAATCTAATAGTACCAGTAGCTTTATCCTTTCATCATACGCAAGAATCAACAACACGCTTCCATACAAACACCTTGTTTGCTACTTATGTAACAAGAGAAGCTTGACGATAGTTACCTCTCACAGGTCATTAAAGTATTGGAGTGGAAGCCCTCCTACATATTCTTCTCCTACTATAGAAATCAGAAAAGCAATACACTTCTAAAAGTTTAATTTTCATCACACTAAAATAAAGCAAAAGAATTACCTCTGTAAGCAGCATCCCCTGCAAGCCTGACACGTGCAACAACAAAAAGCATCCTTAGAATCACATGAAAGCAACAGCTTGCTTTTTTTCTTTATGCACAGCTTTCGAAGAAAAGCAAGGTAGCAGGCGCACTGTTCCCTTTCAGCTGCGATTTTCATAAAATGAAAACCCTTTCACTAGACAGTATCAGTCTTTATCTGGAAACTCACCTGTGAAACCATATTCTTTTTGCAGATGCTCCCAAGGAAATACTGGATTTTAATTGCAGGCATGTTTATGAGAGAAATGTATATCCTTCAGGTATATAACAGAGATAAAACTCCTTCAAATGGAAACCAGTCTCTGATTTTCTACCTCTATTATGTGATTTCAGCAAAAGAATATTATTTCTCCTATGTTACAGTGTATCTTACAGTAAATGCTTCATAAGATTTGCAGAACTCCAGCTAGGAAATCCGATTTCAGGACAAAATATAAGTCAGTGAAAAATGTTTTTCATTTGAATTGCAATAGAATCTATATTATTGATTCTAGTTTGCTAGAGTACAATACGATTTATGTTATACTTTCAGAAGTGCTATTTATGTATTGTAACTCTTAAGACCTTCTCTGTTTAATTCCCAGAAAATAAGTAGTCTTTCATAATTAACATCATAAAATGTTACACCACCACACTAGAAACACTACAGTTAATAGTTCTGAATGAAAGTGATGTCTCTACATTGTTTTCAAATGCTTTTAAGCAATACTAATTTGGTAGATTAGGTCTTTTTTCAGGTTTGTTCATGATATGGAGATTGTGACATGGATATAAATTACTTAGAAAGTAAAAAAAAAACTTAAACCCGTTTTTGTTGCTTAAAAATATATATTTACAGTGTTTAAAAATTCTGTATCTGTTCCCATCACTTTGTTTCTAAAATTGCTTTATGCTGCTTTTATCATCTTCAATAGAAAAAGGGTGAGAGTGCCAGGATCAAGACCTCAGATATGCTAATAAGGATGTTTCTATAAAATTACTTAGCTGAAAATGGGGGATTTCAGAATCCATCTAATTAGGAAAATAACTAGGTGATGGTTATTTAAAGTGACATATTTTGATGGTCAAAAACAACAAAAACAAAAACAACAAAAAAAACCAAAACCCACATTATATCATACTTACATGACTGAAAAGGGACAGGTTAAAAAAAATCCCAGAACAACAGGAAGTAAGTAACGTCATTTACAAAACTACAGATAGCATGCAAAAAAAGCCTAATAAGCAACTCAACTATGCCCAGTGCATAGCGCAGTTATTTTAAATAATATATACCAGTATTTTACTTGTCTCTTGGCATACAAAATGATGAAATATACCTGTTATTAGATCCAGGAATGCTTCCTAGTACTCTGTTCTAGATGCATGCCATGGCTATATCCTGAAGCCCTATCAAATTCAAACATGGGTGAGCTCCTGTGTGCTGTCCTCCAAGGAAAGAAAACACAGGCAGGGAGGCTGCGGGCTAGGCAAGCATGATGCAGCAAGTCCCTCAACCTAACTGCCCAGGGGCAGAATCCTGAGGTAGATCCAAATATGTCATCTGTATACAGCAACAACACACAAGACAGCATTCAGTTTGATTTTACTAAAGATATATGCCCTGCGTCATTTCTTCAATAGAAAGCAACATCCAGAGTATTTCAATTAATATTTAGGTATTAATAACTTACTTTTATTTCCAACCAAGGCCACAAGTGGCTGCGTTTCTGATTCTTCATTCACTTTTTTTACTGCATTATACCAGTCTTCTAAATTTTCAAAACTCTGGCCATTGGTAATATCATAAACCAAGAGAATACCCTAAATAAAAAGATACATTTAAAATGTTACAGGTTATAAAAATACTTGAACATGGTCAAATTTGCACCAGTCTAAATTATTGTTACCATAAAACAGAGCATTAACAAATAACAGCATTGTCTCTTTCGAGGAATAATCAAAGGAATTGTAAGTTTCTGTAATAAACACATTTTATTACAGTATTTATCCTGCATTCCATATGTTCTAAATTCAGATGCTGACTGAACTACAACAGCATAAAAAAGTGGCAATTCAGTAAAGAGCATTAATAGTTACATTAGAAATATTCCAAACTGCATATGCTTTACAAAAAAAAAAAAAAACCGAAACAAAAAACACCAAACACCACAAAAAGCATTTCACACTAATAGTGAGACAAAAATCACATGGGAGAAGGATTTTTATTTTAGCTAATTGTATTTGTAGTTTCAATGTTCCCTTTTTTTTTTTTTTAAAAAAAAAAATGGAAAAAGAAAAGCAGTTAAATCATACATTTCTGCACATTGTCTGACTGTTGTATCTCTGCTCTCCTTTGGGAAGAAAGGCCAGATCCCTTCCTTCACCGTTCTGTAGAAGACAAGCAAGAAGTACTGGCAAGCTTTAAACTTTTGAAGTACAAACTAAAAACATGGTCAGAAGTCAAAAAGAAGGGAGTCTCATGTATTTCAGAAGTTTTGCGCCAGGCTAAAAGTAGCAAATACTCAAAACAGACATTACTGAGGATTCCTCAGAGCTAATATCCAATATTATAAACCACAGCCTATTAACAGCTCAAATGACCCATTCTTCCCTCCATAATTCTAAGATCAGCTCTCACAAATCATTCTCCTCTAAATTATTGAGTCTTCTGCCTCTGCTTTCCACGACACCCTAATAAGGTATCTTGTAAATGAGGAATAAAGTCAGAATTGGCTTCTACAACTGCATACAGTTACTCACATGAGAGTTTCGCAAATATTTTAAGAAAACTGACACAATGTATATAAAATTAGCTGGTTCAATGACCCACTGTCAACAGAAAGCATTTTTTTCAAATCAAGCTTTTTAGGCATTTGTCTGGGCCCAGCTTTACTTGATAGTTTCATGAGGAGTGTCTTAGATTATAAAATAGAGTGCACCCTTACAAAATTCATTTCAAAGATGACAACAAACTGGTAGAGACTGAAAGATTATTTAAGAAGAGTTTAGATTATGTGATGAGAAACAATCTAAAAATAATAGGATGCAATTCAATAAGAACCGTGACAAGTTCAAAGGAAGCAATAATCTACTGCACAATAGGAAACATCTGGCTTTGTAGCAAGTACTATACAACAGGATCAAGAGCTGCAGTACATCACAGTTGAATATGTCAAGCTTATTTTGTGCCAAAAAGGCAAGTATCACACTGGTATGAAACATTCCAGGTGAAATAATGCATCCAGCTTTGGACACTGAATGTGATTTTTTACTGCATTCAGTATCTAAAACTGGATGCATTATTTCACCTTGAATGGACTAGAGGTAACAATATCAGAGGCCATGATTGACATCAGGAAACTGAAAAAACTGCACTGTTTCAACAAACACAAGACTGATGGCAGGCATGATGATGCTGGTAAAAGTTTCAAAAGAGAACAGGAGTTATCTTTTTATACGCTTTTATACATACTTTGCAGATGACACTAAACTGGGAGGAGCAGCCTCCCAGTCCAGGTCTGAGGGCAGGGCTACCATTCAGATGTATGTAGACATGCTCAAGGAACAGGTGAACAAGAACCTTTCAACATTCACAAAGATAAATGCTAAGCCTTGAGGTGGGGAAGAAGAAACAGTACAGGCCGAGTGGGACAAACTGGCTGAGGAGCAACTGACAATGAACTTCAGGCCTTGGTAGACAGCAAGCCAAATATGAGCCAGCAATGTTCTTTGGTAGCAAGTATGGCCAACATGATCCTAGTCTCTATTAGCAGAAGCAAAGCCACTAGACAAAGGGATCTATTCCTTTCTACTCAGCACTTGTTAGGTCATATCTAAAGTAATACATCCAGTCCTGGGCCACTCAAGACATCAGTAAACTAGTGTAAGTTCAGCAGAGGGCCACCAAGATGATGACAGGCTGAAACACTTGTCCTATGAGGAAAAGCTGAGGGAACCAGAATTCTTCAGCATGGAGAGGAGGCGGCCCTGGAATGACCTACATGCAGCCTTCTCGTACCCATGAGGAAGCTATGAAGGAGGTGGAGTCAGGCTCTTCACAGCAGTGCATGACAGGAGAATGAAACACAACAGGACAAAGTGGAATCAAGAGAAATTTGAATTAGAGAAACGGAAAAGCTTTTACACCATGAGGAGAATCAAGCAGTGGAATAGGGTGCCCAAAGAAGTTGCTCAGACTCCAAGAATGAAGAATGAATTTTACAAGAATGAACTGGATAAAGCCTTGAGCAACCTAGTCCCATCTCACAGCTGATCCTACTTTGAGCAGGTTTTCACTAGAAACCTCCAGGGATCCCTTCCACCCTGAACTTTCTTACAATTCTGTGATCAATAGCAAGGGTACATACTAAAAACCAACATGTAGACAGTAAGAATAGTAAAGCTCTAAAATATACCACCTTCAAGGATTTCTCAAGGTTGATAAAAATGAAATAGACATTACACACGTATAGCTTCAGAGGAGGGCAACAGATCCTATTGAGATCCCTTCAATTCCCATTTCCCTAGGATAGCAATACAATTCTATCATTTTTCCTCCAATGCCTTCAACTCCTTGGCAGAATGAGTTCTTGTTCCTTATATTTCTGTGGCTACTATTGATTTCTGAGGAGCAGCCTTCACCAATTTCTTCAAGGAAATTAAGAATCATTACACCCATCTTTTCCCTTGCTATCTTTCCTCCTTTGCTTTACTAATCAAACCTAATATTAAACATCCACTTCCGTCTTCCAACTTTTGTACATTTACTTCTTAATATCTTACATGTCAGTTAACTTCTGACTATTTTTAAAACTACCCAAATGCCTGTGCATACATGTATTTGTCTTTCATAATGTAAGTTTTGCTCTAGGAAAGACATACTGATGTTATTAAACACTCAGTGGAAAAGAAACTCAAACTGAAGGACAGGTATTGTAAGGGATACAAATAAACCAGACACACAGCCGGAAGTTGTAAATGAGAAAGAGCACACGGCATGCTTCTTTCACCAGCTTGCAAAAAAAGCAGAGCAGATTATCTAAACCATCTTCAGCACTGAAGAGTTTAATCAGAGTTAGATGTAAGACAAACTTAGTAAGACTCTTTATTAGCATATATGGTTGAATAGTATTTAAGGTTGGCTAACTCTGTTTCTAACTAATTCTTCATTAAAATTCTACTCTGTTACATGTCTTCTAGCCAACTGCTGCCTACCTACACCTTAGGAAGAAAGAGTATCCATGGTGGATTTACTGTGAAAGAAATCATTGAACAAAGTTCATAACTAGAGGTCACCTAGCTTCTTTTTCATCCCCTTCTCCATGAACTAAACATTGCCTTTAAAGCATATTGTTTTCTTCACAATTTTTCAAAAATCTTGTCAATATTTGCCATACTTAAGAAACAAAGATAACAGAGATGACATCTTAGAAACACACAAAAAAAGCAGCATGGCATCTAGCTCATAAAGGATACTTCTTGCTTAAATTTTTGCCACAACAGCACTCTATAAGCAACTTAGCATGATATTTATAATTAATTAAGAACTAGTCATAACTCCATAGCTAAAATTTATTTCACTTTTTTTATTTAACATAGAAATCCCATCACTGCTTTTACAGAAATACATGATATTTTCCACAAACTTACAGTACATGAAGTACATAAGTAGATAGTATGAAAGCTGTTATTTCCCTATTATGCTTGAGGAGTTAAGGTGGAAAATTAACACCAGCCTTTTTACACAAAAGTAGCACATTTCCCTGCCATGAAAAAGGTTTGAAACATATGGAGAACACCACACTGAGAACAGCACATTAATTCTCAAGTCTCCAGGAATGTGGCAAAGAGTCCCTGCTTGCATAATTGCACTCTAGTAAGAGAGACATTCTGCCTACATTAGCGTATATGTGAGTGCCTTTTGTTTTGGAATGAGAGTATTTTCAAAAATAGGTCACTGGAAACTGAGAATATTGCAGAAATTATATGCTGGTCTCTGAAGAAGGTAGAGTCTCGAGTACTCTTATTCTGTTAACAAGTGGATTTACGTGTGGTAGCGTATGCCACCTCTTAAAGATACTTTAAATAAGATGTGTGGGTAGGGGTAGTAATTACAGGTAAGAGATGGGAGTGGTTCTGAAATATTTACCATGAAAACAGCAGCAGAACTGCTACAATGGAAGTGTTGTAACCAGACAATATATTCACACTAGACAATCAACATTTAAAAGGTATCAAGTTTATGTAAAGATTTTTCAGAATAAAAGAAAACTAAAAAAAAACCACTAATTAAAACCATATATTTTCTTCTTAAGGTTTATCCTCAGCTGCTCTCATTCCATGACAGACTTTAGTATGAGGGAACTAAATTAACTTTCAAATTTTCATGCATAGTCATTAAATATGTCAGTCCAAAATACTAGCATACTTTTTCTAGTCAGAGAATATTCATTTTAGCAAAGAGTAACTTCATTATATCTTCCAGAAATACTGTTTTTACAGGTGAAAACAGTTTACAGTCTATATATGCTTAACCACTGTTATCTTTGCCGATACTGAGGACATGGTCACTCAAATGCAATTGAGTTACCATAACCAAATGAGCTACTGTCTACCAGCTCAGCTATGATAACTGATTACATGATTACTCTTAGCCTCTCTCAATTCCGAGATAAATGTGTCAGTTTTAATCAACACTGACAGAAAGCTGTTTATTAGCACCTTTCATTTATAAAGATCAAAGAGCTCTTTTTACCCCAAGACTGCAGAGTTCTTCTGACCCATCACTGAAAATCAACTACCAAGATGGGATGCAGGAAGTATATTGTTCTGAATGAGCAACATGAGAAGAAAAAAAAACAGGGGGGGAGGGAGAAATAAAGGAAATGCTTCAGGACAGCAAGTGAACTGCAATTTCTCCAACGGCAATCATGCAAGCAAATTGACTAAAGAGGTTCCCATCCTCTAATCTGGCACTCTTCTTTTAAAACATGGCACAAGAAATCAGGGGCCTCAGTCAAAAAAGGCACCTTAGCAGTAACTTCATCAAAAGATCTATACTAGAAAATTGATTCAGCTCTCATTCAAAGAGAAGGAAATCTCCAGTAGCAAGGTTTGTGGGAAAGTATAGATGGATGCTTCACTAACTTCCCCTGGTATCCTGATCAAATTTCAACTGAGATCAAGTGAACAACAGATGTGCTATTAAGATAACATTTTCAGTCACTGTAGATTCTCAAAACTTCCATCTCCAGCTGGTCTTAGTATTTTATAAGTAGGTCTACCATAAATTTGGATTTCTAAGCAAAATAACAAGTATTCATCCACTTGTGATTTCTGAATATCATGGTGATCAGCCAGGTGAAGTCTATCAAAGGCTGTGGGCATCTGCAAATACTTGATAAAAGCATAATGCATACATAGGCACACTGCAAGCTATTCTACAAATGTACTTTAAATTTGAATTATTTAGATTTGGAGAATATATGCAGAGGAACACAATTTCTGCAACAGATCCAAATCATCTAGTCTATGTGTCCGTGTACAGCTTGTGTGCTTTACAAACAAGATGCTTAAAATCCCAGTTGCACCACACACATTGACCAAGTGCAACACAACATAGGAACACATACTACTTTTGTAGCAACCTTCACTAGAATTACTCCAATATTTTAAAAGCTTTCTTGATTGGGGAACACAAAACTAAACACAATACTCAAAATATAGCTGCAAAAATGTCAGAGGTTGAAAATCACTTTCTTTGATTTGCCTACTTCATTCTTACTAATGCAGCCCAGCATTCAGTTAGCTTTCACTGTTGCAAGGGTGCATTGCTGACTCCCATTCAACTCTTCTTTTTTTTCCACTAGCACCCTCACCTTCTCCTCTCCAAAATCATTTTGCAGAATGACTGAGGTTGGAAGGGACCTCTAGAGGTCATTCGGTCCAACATCTCTGTTCAAGCAGTGTCATCTAAAGCCAGCTGTCCAGGACCATGTCCAGATGGCTTTGAGTATCTCTGAGGATGGAGACTCCACAACCTCACTGGGCAACCTGTGCCAGTGCTCAAACACCCTCAGAGTAATAAAGTGTTTCCTGATGTTCAGAAAGAACCTCCTATGTTTTAGTTTGTTCCCTTTGTCTTTGGTCCTGTCACCGAGTACCACTCAGTGTACAACCTGTACTTCTGCACAACCTGCTTTCATTGATAAGATCCCCCTGACCCTTCTCTTCCTGAGGCTGAAGACTCTCAGCACCCTCAGACTTTCATCACAGAGGAGATGCTCCAGTCCATTAATCAGCTTTGTGCCCTTCAATGGATGCTATCCAGTTGATTTCTCAACAGTTGATTTCCAGCCTGCATAAGGTTATTCTGTCCCAGCTGCAGGACTTTTCATTTGTCTTTTGAACTTCACAAGGTTTCTGTTTGTCCTTTCCTTCAGTTGGTCATGGCCTCTTTCAATAGCAGCCCTACCCTCCAGCACAATAACCATTCCTCCATGACTTGCTGCCATTGCACAATGTTTTGTTCCATTGTTCAAAGAATTAATAAAAGACATGACACCAGTACCAACCCCTAAGGAATACAACTCATAAGCAGGCACCAATAAGACATTAAGCTATGGACCATCTTCCTTTAAGTCCAACTGCCCATTCAGCTTTCAGTCATGTTATCGTCTGCCCATCCAGACTGTACCTCTACATTTTGTCTGCAATAATATTACGGGAGATTATGTCAAAGGCCTTTCTGAAGTCAAGGTAAATGACATCCACTGCTGTCCTCTCCACAGAGCCAATGATCTAACCACAGAAGGCAATCAAGTTGGTTGGGCACAATTTAACCTTGCTAATTCCACACTAGCTCTTCCCAATTACTTTCTTGCTGCTTTGCTGTTCATTCACAGGAATTTTTATACATTCTTAAAAGGATTCTTTCTAAATCCTCCTACTTGTTCTACTTTATTTTTCTTCTTTTTCTTCTAAAAAGCTACAGATGTGCAATATGAAAAAAGCTTTTGCCTAGAAATAAGCTGAAAGCAGTGCCTTTCCAATCTGTTAATGGTGTTCCAAGAATAGATGAAAATAAAGTTTTATGTGTCTTTAGCAGGTGCTGTTACAAAGTAATAGAAAAGTGTGTTACAAGTCAGCTTTGATGATAAGAAACCTATTACAGACATTTGCAATACATGCCAACAACGGGAGAGAGAATAGCCATTAGTTCATGAAAAAAACCAAAACGGTTACAATGAGGGTTGGGGGAGGACTAAAGGAGAAGAGACTGGATGTAGGGTTTTTTGTTAATGTGCTCGAAATGACTAAAAATCAAACTTTTGTAACTTTAGGCTTACTGATATCAACTTTTTCACTACTTTGGGCCACTGGTATTAACTTTTTGACCTGCTATTGTTGATAAGAAACTCTTAAGTTTATCACCAAATTCAACATAGAGAAAGTTAATAGCCTTTTATTTCCTTTATTGAGTTTACTTTGGGCATATGGCAACAATTTGTGATTAATCAAATTCCGTCTGACATGGAAGCCACTTTCTCCTGTTGCTTGGTAGATTTTTAACAGGGCAAAATGTGGTTTTTTTATTCAAAAATAAGTAAATGCTAGAAAACAGATGTAAAACATTCAGCCATTTTTTGAAAGCGACAGAATGTTAAACTGAGAAGTTTGCCTTTATCCTATTAACTAATAAATACTAATCTCCTTAATTAGCCATTCCTGTGCTGTACTTATTAGTACAAAGTTTCTATCCAAAAAGTTCTAGGATTCCATATTCCTATTGCTTAAAGCATCAGTGGAAAAAAAACAGATGTGTTTACTTTCTTTTAAGATAAGTACAATAAAACACATTATGCCTATTGTTCTCATTATAAACTCCAAATTAAAGAACAGAGTACATTTTAGTATAACTCATGTTAAGAAGTTTGGCATATAGTACATCATTCTAAATCATCTCATAACTCAGGATACTGTTAAAATATTTAGCTCTTACTTAATCCTACCATTCAGTTTAAGTTGCTTAGTTAACCTCAAGATAAAATTAATTTTCATTGGATGGAAGTTCTGCAAAAATATTTAGCTACCTGGTTGCCTCCTTTTGTTTGCCCTCTTATAACCCCAGTTTCATGTATGAGTTTAACGGTGTAGGATTGCTCTTAATTTCCTCCTTCTACTTTTTCCCCCCAGGAGGCATCTGTTCTAAAAGCAGTCACTGTATCTACCATGCGGATATCCAAATAGCCTTTACTATTTACTGTGATTGCTTTTCTTAACTCAAGACACAAAACATGGAAGCGTACATCTGTTCTTGAGAGTTATTCCGATCTATAAATGCACGCTCTTGCTTTGCTTTTTAAGTCAGCTCTAAAGTATTAACTACTACCAAAATTTGACTTGTGTTTTTATATCAATTAAGTTTAAGCAGAGATTCAACATTTTTGAGACTTACAAAACAACCACTTGTACGATATGCAAAATTCTAAGAACAAAGTTTCAATGAATTTTATGTAATTGTTATAGATACAATTCTCAACATTTATACTGTACCTGAGCTCCATAAATATATTTATCGAGCATTTTGCCTCCTATTGTTTGTCCCCCTACATCCCACACTTGAAGAGTAACATTCAAATTTCCTGAAAAAGAAAATCATACAGATATTGTGTAACCTGGAAAAATTGGATACAAATAAAATTAAAGATACATTATCACAGCATAGAATACAGCTCTAGCACATCAACAGCAATAGCTTTTTACAATTATACAATAAACAGTAACGAAATTTCAACAAAAAGGTGAGTGTATCATTTGGGAAAAATTCACTTGTGTCCAGTTAAGTCATTAAGATGCAGTAAAAATATAGCTAGATATTAACATATTTAATATTAACAGACAATAATTGGAATTGCATAAAGTACAACATTCCTGACTAGAAATTATATAACATACTTCACTGAAGAAACACATCGAACTATACAGAGAAAGTTCTGTAACGCAGTACTTGGAATCAGCAATACAATTAATGCAAACTTAACCACATTATTTCATACTCTGAATGAAATACTCTTCCCTACCCCTCCTCCAAATTCTCTTTACAAATCTAGAAGCAGAAAAATCTTCATAGAAACTACATTTTGGTAGTGAGCTCTTACTGCTATACAATTAAAGAAATGTATAGTTGACATTAAAAAACGGAAATCATGACACACACATAAATTAAGGATGCAAACTATGATTATTTCCTCCACCTACCACCTCAAAGCAGGCAACTAAATTGGTTATTATTTACATAATTTCGTCTTTGAAAAATCTACACCAAGAACAGATCTTTCTACTCTAAAGTCTTTAAACTATGCTGAAACTGTTGATAGGCTTTCAGAAACTATGTAACAAAAAAATCAGTGTAAATACAGAAGATTTAATATCCTACAAGTCATACATATTCTGCAAGCTAACAACTCAGAAACTCACAGACTAAACATACACACAGCACAGTATGTCACCACATGCATACAAACATATTAAAGAATAATTCTGCATGGTGAGAACTGTTTTCAAAGCTGTGCTGATTATCCGGAAGCACCAAATTCTAATGCAGTAAGGGTCTGATGAAAACTTTTATAATCTCCATACAACTCACATGGCTTACATGTTAACAACATTTTTACATACTCACAAATGCTCATAACTGTCTATTACTTTTATTGCTAGATTTAAAAAAAATTACAACAAATTCCACATCATAACAATTGAGAGTCTAGTGAAAAAGAACACATTATTTTGGGCTGCTAAGAAACATATACTCTTAATTCAACTATGTTATGTTACTAACAACCCTATTTTACAAAATGTGGTCTATTCAGCCATCGGTTTATAACAAACACACATTAGTTTTGCAAGAGAGCTGTACGTTATATGCAAGTTACGCTCCATGGAAATATATTCCAGCGCACAATGATCATAAAGAGCAAATTAGAACTATATTGCTCAATATATGCTACTTGTGGTATTAACTATACCACTTTATATTTTTATGACACATCTCGCTTTAATCTGGTTAAAAGCGCAGATTTCCTAAATAGCTACTTTGATCTCAAATACATAGAGACAAGTGTGAGACAAGCTAGTCACAGTACTTTTAAGCCACAGTGAGCTTTATCGAATATTAAGATAAAGAATTTCTACACGGAGCTTAGTAAATACGCCCTAAACACTCCAGCCAAATAAAAGCAACATTTCACAGAATAAAAAAGCTTATCTGACAATGCATATACTATTTATTAAATAATAATTTTTAAAGCTTAAAAGATATAAGTTACAGCAAATAATGCAAAAAGATCTTCTATTAAGCATCTGCCATGGATAAACTGGTGAATCTGCAGACTGAAGCAACTACGCATCCTCAGTGGGTAAACAAACAATATGCTTAAAAGCCCACCATGCTGCATTATACTACCTCTAACTTGGTTGTATGTATTTTACTGGAAATTTATCATGCCATTCATGCCATCTATTCGAAAAAAAGTTTTATCAATACTATCATTTTCAAACTCAACAATTTTCAGAAATAGTGTGTTCAAAAGCTTCAAAAAGCCTCTGACTTCATTTTTCCTCCTAAGAGGAGTAATCATTCATAGCATACTGGGCTTAGTATCTGCATAACTGTATGAAATAACCTGAGAAACTTTAATGTAGGAAGTTAAAATAAATGGCCTAACACTGACTGTTCAACTTAAAAATCTACTATTATGAAGCATTCATTTTCCTTCACTAAAAGGAAAAAAAAAAGGGGAAAAAAAATTGGAATGTTCATTTGAGGTGAAGTGGAATTAAGACCTCAGTAACTACTGAAATTCAAGCTGATCATCTCCGGTGCAAAATGCTTCATTTTCCCTTCCCCCCCTCCAATTAGGTAATGTAATATTTGCTTTCTGGTCAGATTGTTTTTGAAGGAGAAAGAAGGATCCTAGGATTATTCTGACAGAAGGAAAAACTCCAGACAATTTGCCTAGCAAATATGTAATTAACAACTATGATAGTCGCACATGAAGTTTTCTGCAACAAGTTTGAAATACTCTATTTTTTCATAGATTTAGAGGAACATACAAGCTGGAGAACGACAACAAAACAAAAAAGAAACCATGCACAGTAAGACAGTTCTTAGAAACAAGGTTAACATACCAATAAAAGTAATTGAAGAATCCCAAAAAAGCATTATGTCATGTACTGATAAGAAATAAGAAAACACTAGAATCTCTTCACTCTGCAGAAAATGCACACAAGTGCAAAGTTAAAATAACTGAGGCAACACAGTGCAAGTATCTAGATTATTTCTGCTATGAACTGAAGCCACCGGGCTGAATCAGTAGTAATCCTGTACTTGGTGCATGGGTTAACCTTACTTAAAGTGCTGCACAGTCAAGATGGAACTAAAAACGAGTCTGCCCACTTTTTGCACTGACAACTTGAAAAAAAGTCCTTTTAAAAGAAGAATCCTGTTTACTGGACTGCACCCATAACCCTCCTAAGAGTATTCGACTAAGGCTCTTAAGAATTTCTATCAGCAGACCCTCTGACTAACATACACTATTGGAGCAGTAAAATCTACACTGTGGCTGCATCCAGACTACTCAAGATACTGCACCAGTAGATATACTGAAATTGATCTGCATTTGAAAAAAATATTTAGAGCAAACTTCATGAAGAGAGTTTGTCAACAGTTGAACACTGAAAGTCACATCGTTCAAAATTAACCATTTACTATTTGTATTAAACCACATTGTTTTACAGTGTAAAATATTTACTTTTTACACTGCAAAACTGCATCAGTTACTAAAACAATTGGATACAAATACTATTTTTATTTTTAAAAAGAAAAAAAAAACATAAAAACAGTATTTTATTTTACAAGCTAAAATGCATTTCTAATGTGGCCTAATGTAAACATCTACGCAATTCTAGAAATCAGTAATTCTAACTTCTGAAATCTTTGCTTAAAGAAAAAAAAATCAACTACTGAACCATAGTTACGCAACAATTCTCCTAATAAATAAGAGAAATTGAGGCTTTTTTCCCTACTTACATGCACATTGCAATTACTGTGCAGCGGTATGAATTAATCTTTCAAGTAAACACAGCAGCTCTGCAAATCGAAACTAATCAAAAAGCTAGAAAAATCCATTTATTTAAGTAATGCTTCCCATTGCAATAGTTAGAAATTTTACCTCCCTCCCTCTTATTCCCTACCATCAGTTCAACTTACCTGTAAGACACAGAAATCCATATATACCTAAGCACACATATAGGCACAGGCAAAACCAGAATGACAATCTACAGAAAAATGCTTCTTCCTGAATATGAATATATTCCACAAACATTACTATTTTGTTAATTATAAATACAGAGAACAGATGTACAGATTTTGTTGCTTTGGTGCTATCTTCATCTAAATTCTGATTTTATTACAAAATAAACTAGAAGAAAGTAAAACATGAACGAATCAATAGTTGATAATTTTCCAGATTTTGTGCTTAACAAGAATATTTGGAATCCCAGTAATGTACTAATAGCTTCTGTATGTTTAACAGCTGGGAAAAAACCTTGCAAAATACAAGTTCCCAGCATGCACACTGCATGATTTGTGTACACATTCCACTTGCAAGTACTGCTGTTAAGTATTATGCACACTGGTATTTTTAAAGGCATGAGCAGGACAATAAAAAAAATATTCTGTTGATTTTATGGAGAAATAAGCACTGAAATATGGTACTTTATCACTCACCAGATACTAAAAAAAGCACAGCAAAATGGCCAAACCAAAACAGTGAATGCAGGAGTAGTCTGAAAAGATTATTCTGTTTCACTTAAGAAAATATACAAACATTATCAAGAAATTATTGGCAATATCATTTTGGCAAAATATGTTAAAGAACTGTATACATTTTCGTATAACTTCAGGTTATAGATAAAATGCTTCATTTCTGGGTTTGCTTCCCTTCGTGCCCTCCACAAGGAAAAAAGACAGAACTACAGAACTTGCATTAACTTTATCAAATCTCACAACTTTTAAAAACTATATATACTTTTTCCAACTTTTTCTGACTTTTGAAGTCAGAATACATTTAATGAAATAATTTCATACTTGGAAATTGAGCAACCACAAATCTATGCAGACTTATTTCAAACCCCAATTGTTCAGAGACAAACTTCTACCAGCAACTATTCTTTTTTAATTATTTCCTTTGCATTTTCTATACAGTGTGCTGCAACTGGCATCTAAATAGTTTCTTTGCAGTCGTGAAGTGAAACATCTTGAATGCTGAAACTGTATTTTTATGAGTGCCAAGGGACCCTAAATTTTAGTGGTCTATTAAATGCCAGCAATTTCATGCTGCCTTGCATAAAACAGCATTCACATATTAGAGCACTGCGATTACATAGCTGCATTATGCTTCTCTCACACAACTCAAATACAAGTTGTGTATTTCATTTTAAAAAAACCTATTTCTTTCAAAACACATATACTTTTTTCAATTAATACATTTAAAGTTCCATTTCATTGTTGTATGTTACACTATCCACATGGAGAGTGAGTACACTCAAGTAGAGATAATAAAAATCACAAATTCCTTTTGTTTGAATTCAGTGTTTTACTTATATCTTTAAGTTACAAATGCATAACCCTTTGTCACCTGGCAAGAACATACTAACAAAACTTCCTCTGAATAATCCAATTTATTTTGCCATAGAAAGCACTGTACTAAGTTTCTTTAGTAGACATTATACTGAAGAATCTTCCTGCAAGTCTTACAGCTGCCCAACATTTCAGTGTTAGTTTTTATTCTCTTACCTGGCAATATTATCCTTTTCAAGAAGAAGTCCAGTCCTATGGTTTGTTTATACTGTTTTCCAAATGTTTCTTGGGCAAAACGTGTAGCTAAGGATGTCTAAAACAGAACAATATCAAATTAAGTTGTAATTTTAAACAGCAGAAAACTTGATGTTAAACCAGAAGTATGAAATACAGTTAAGTACTTTTTAATTCAATGTATGCTAACAGTGTTCATGGACTTGGATGCACAAGCATTCCAGTCAGCTTCAACATAATAAGAGGAAGAGGCAAAGGCTATTAATTTATGCAAAAATAAGCAAGGTGCATATTTCCTTTGTATTTCAAAGATGCTGTGATAATCATATTACAAAATAATACACAGATTCAAATGAGTTATCATTAGTAGGCTCAAACTGACACCAATCTAAGTGACACTATCCACACCTGAAGAGCTTATTATTATTTTTTTAAAGCGTTCATTTCCAAAACAAGGGTCCTTTCCTGGTACAGAATACAATGATCCCAAACCAACTTTCTGGGAAGGGACAGATATCTGCACAGTGCAGAGTCCTACAGGGGTTCTAAAGTGTGGCAGATTCCTGCCACTGTACATGGAAGTTTCAGGACCAGGGATTACATGACATCTACGATAGGAAGAGTACTTTCTTGTATGCAATAAAAATCTAAACTCATGTTAAGTATGCACACTTGCAGAATCCTTCCTTTAAGCTGCACTTTGGAATCTTATTTCTTCATTTTATGTTTTGTGGTTTTATGCAAGTAGACCAATACACTGCTGACCTAATAAAGAACCAGCTTTTACTACATACTGCTAAAAAGATACACAACTAACCCGCAAAAACTACTAAAGTGAGGCATTTATACTCTTCCGCTAGCAATTTAAGTTATCCATGCAACACCAAAAAAAAAAAAAAAGAAGAAAGCCCCACGAACTAAGGTTAAAAATAAAGGAAAGGAGAAAAGATAAGTGCAATAAAAAAGAATACAAAAGTTTGTATTGTGGAAAAAATTAAATACCATATTAAAAATTAATGTCACATAGCTAAAATACATCCTACATCAAATTAGTGGATCTTACAAATCTCTTGTTGACATGACATCTGCAAATACAAAAATAAAATAATTGCAGTAAAAAAAAAATCTAAATACACTTTTACATATATGGGAGGGAAGCCTAACAGTCTCACAAAACTCTTACACTGTCTGAGAAAACTCAAAATGGACAAGAAAGAATTCTTTCTGTCAGCTTTCCATTCATCAAGACCCGAAGAAATTAGTCACACCAATTGTTATTAGAAATTGCTGTTAGATTACCTTTAGTTAAAAATGCAACCACAAAGTAATGCAAATGGTTCTGAAAAATGAGAACAGGCAAGTTCTATTGATAGAACAGTTTTAACAAAGATCTAAATTATGCTAATAACGTCAAATGTACACAGGAAGAAAATATAACTTACTCTTTTATTGCATGAAAGCATGATCACCAGAGCTCCAGCATTAAAGCTCTAGCATGAATAGGCAAACATTTATTAAAGTATTAAAATACCCGTAAAGTTCAAGATTTACTGTTTTGTTGTTTCTATACTACATTTATATTCCTATTATTGTCATATATATTTTACACATTATATTTTTCTATCAGAAGATATGTTTAGGAAGTAATCAAAAAAATCAACTAAAGACTACAGCAACATTTTCATTTACTTCACTGAACTCAAGCCTCAAGAGGATTACAAATAAATACACAAATAAGGAAAAACAAAAACGAGTAAACTAGAAATAGCATGATTATGCTTATATATTTATATCACTATGGAAAGGCTGAAGAACACAGAAGATCAATCATTAAAATATTCTTCTGCCTACAGCTATGTGACAGTAACACTAACAACGTGCACAAAATAAAATTCAATAAAGATTTAGACTATAGCACTAAAAAAATCAGTAGAACTGATTATTTTAATCACAATAGTTAGCACGTCAAGATTACAAAGTCATTATTTTTAATTTGTCATGACCTTGAAGATGTAGGTAAGAATAGGAACACTGCAGGAATACATCATACACTCTTCTCCTTTAAATTTTCCTTTTTGGAAAAGTAACCAGTACCCAGAGTAGAGATTAATACATCATCTGACTACATCATAGTATTCTGTATTCTCCAACACACCGATTCAGATCCCCATTAAACAAGCAACCACTCCCTTCTTCTTTTAAGGGTTCAGTAAATATTAGCTTTATCACTCTGTGACACTCAATATTCCCTGAGGGATTCTAGAGGTGTTAGTGAAAATAAACAACATGCATTCAATTAACAGCCAACCAATACGAGCAGCAAGTAATCAACAGCATGGCAGAGTTCTTTTAAACAGTTTTCCTCTACTATGCTCTTGAATGCAGAGGAATTTTTAGCAGAAAATACTGACTAACTCCTTTTTAATTTTTTTTCTACTAAATGTTAGAGCTCAAGAAAGGTGTGTGATTACCAGACTAGTTCTCTATTCAGAGAACAAGCATTTATCCACAAAATACTAAGAGCAACAGTTAAAACTTCTCCACAACAGTAAACATAGAAGTTGTCAATGCATATTCAAGTACCTCTACAATGCAAATATTCCTTTCAGTCCTGAAATTGTGCTCTGCCATGCTTGCCGTAAGACATTCCACATGACATTTTTGCCCATAAGAATATGTTCAGTACACTCAATGTAAAAAATATCAAATCAAAGTTAAATAATGGTTTGGCGTAACTGTAGCTGTATAAAACAAATCAGTGATCAGTGACCATTTTTAAAAAAAATTATGCTCCATTCATAAAACTTCAGCCATTAATCTGGAGATCGGAGGACAGTATGATAGCGAGCAGGACTTGTCCTCCACATCTCTATTAAGACAACCAGGCCACCAATATTCATAGCAGACATTCCATTACACCCAGTTTGGCAGGTTTAAACATTTGTCTTAAATAATGCAAATGTTTCTATGCTGTTCTAAATAGCAATACACTATTGAAGATTGGTGTTTCAAACAGAAAAAATATCTTTGGGTTCTAACACACAGCAATCAAGACACCAGCAAAAAATAATGCATAAAAATTACAGTACTCCAAGTGCAAAATACAATGGGATATTTGGGAAGGTGTTTTGGAAACAAACAAGGATGCAATTAAACCTCAAAGGCAAGGCAAGACATTTTCTTGCTTCTATTTTTCATTGTCAACACATCACAGTATAAACTTCTGACGTGCTGCTTCTAAACATCTATACATTAATAAACAGAAAAAAACAAACAATATTTATTAAATAAATTGAGAAGTCACTAAGTTGAAATAAATTGAAAGTCAAAAGGAACAAGCACTGATAACCAGCTCTAACTGACACTGACCACTTACCAGGACAACACAGAAACTTGTAGAGAACCCTGCCAATGACAATTCTTTGAGTAAAATCCTATAGAAGAAAACTTTCAGAAAGCAATGCCAACACATAGCATCATAGTTGTAAAAAAGAAAAACTAACACCAAAATTCAGTGGGATGCAAGTACAGAGTTCTGAAGCCACGAATTTCCATTCACATGCCACCTTTCCCAGTCAACTGAGAATCCACCTTCCAAAAAGCAACACTTGCCTATCCCTTCCCTCACTCCCTTGGAGAACCTCAATGGTTCTCCAGGCACAATAACATCCACCCCTCAATGATGTCCTAGCCCTACTGGCAAGAATTTTAAGACAATAAAATGAAAGTAAACACTAGGCTAAATAACTAAATGCCTTAAACTAGCACAAAAACACGTAACTGTCCAACACATAGAATTTCTCACTGAAAACAGTCTAGCATGAGGGGGGTGGGAGAACGTGTTTTGAAAACAAATGAAGCAGTTCTGTCATCTGAGGCTGATGTCTTTCCTCCCCGCGTCTAACTACTGATGAAACTTTGCTCATTGAAAGAGAAAATTATCAAGATTTTTTGACATTGGACATGCATTTACGAAGTTAGGCCAATCTGCACAGGACGCTTGATGCAATTTTCCATTTACAAGACTGAACAGAGAATGTTTTTGTCAAGATTGATGAAGTTTTTGAGCCCATGTGTAACAACAGGATCTGGAATTGGCACAATGCTTAAAAATCTGACATCCTAAAAAATCCTAAAGCAAATAGGACACCACTGTATACCAATTCCTGCAAGTTCCCACACCAGGTCAAGCATTCACTCTCATTACCCATTGTTAAGAGGAGAAAGAAAAAGGGAGGATGTTTCTGCTGCCAGACTTCAGTCCCAGTTGCAGCAGACAGGAGACAGAGCCTCAGCTGCTGCACTCCTCTCACACAACTATTTTCCAGTACCAAACCTCCCATGAATAGCTCCAAGATTTGCTTCCAGAAGCCCAAAACCTCTTTTCAACAGTAGCAAATAAGAGTAGTTCTAGCTCAAATCAGCATCATTATATACTTCAGTGTTAAGTCAATCTGTGCATAGCAAGAGATGTATCTGGATCATAATGTCATGGTTTTCAATCCATACTAGTACTGCTGGTTTACATTAATGGAAAAATCATTTTGGCTCAGGAAGAGTGGATTGATTTAAAACCTAGATGCATAAGGCTGTTGAGTATATACATGTTCCCTCAGTAATTCAAATCAAAGAGCCAACTGCTATTAATAACTGCTGATTGTTTTCATCTCACATTGCCCCCATTCCCAATTTCTTTTCAGGTTGTTTTCCTAGTTTGTCTAGTTCATTACAATTGTCTATTATTATCTTCTTACTAACCAATCTTGCCTTCCTTCATTTTTCTCTTCAACCATTTACCGTTTCCTTACCATCTTTATTTTACCCTAATACTTTTTCAGATTTTACTCTGTCTCACTCTTCTCATTCCTTCTTCC
Organism: Mesitornis unicolor; assembly: GCF_000695765.1. Taxonomy (NCBI): domain Eukaryota; kingdom Metazoa; phylum Chordata; class Aves; order Mesitornithiformes; family Mesitornithidae; genus Mesitornis; species Mesitornis unicolor. The sequence goes on along the minus strand of NW_010160671.1, from coordinate 17,271 downwards.
ATTTTTACTCTTCTCTCCTTAGAGCTTGCTCCAGCAGTGCTTATTCCTACCCTTAAAATTCTAAGTATCCAATTATTCATTCAGCCACCACAAAACAATTCTATTACCTCACGGATAGAGCGATTCCCAGGTAGTGGAAACACAAACATTACCCCTAGCTTGAACTGACACTGATCTCTTTTCAAACTGCTACCAACCCTTCCACAGAACCTAAATGTCATTGCTTCTAAACAATGGGTGAGGAAAAAGAAATAAAGTTTTCACCTTTAGCCAGCTGATTCACATATTTTTTTTCCTCTGGAGAAATGAAGACCAGATGGCCCCAGGTGGCCAAAAGGGCCACCTTTTATTTTATTTTATTTTTTGGCTGGGGGAAGCACTGGAAAGAAGTCAAATGTGAACATCTGACGCTAAACACACGATGCAACATTTAAAATATATATTCCATTATTTCCTACACTGCTCCTCTCTGATGGTCCCAGTGACAGACCAAGAGAAAAACCAATGTCTTGCACAGTAAATGAGAGGCTAAGTATGCATATGAGACCAGCTGTGAACCAGATGTGAGAGGCAGGCTATTTAGCGTTGAAAACATATAGATACACGTTTCAACAAGTAAGCAGAATGAGTCACTAACAAAGGAGAGGAACCTCAACAATTTAATCTTTCGAGGTGCTTGAAATAGCACTAGGGACATCGTATCCTTCCATTCCATGACCTAATCGCTTCTTTATTTTTACAACATCTTACAATAAATCTACTATTGCAAGTGTTTGCTGCTAGGCCATCAGGATGGCTGGAAGAAGCCTCTATTACAGCATCATCTAGGGGGGACAGGAGGAAAAGCAGCCCACCATAGCACAGCTGCTGCTCATGCAAAATAAACTGCACTTGAAGCACAGGATTCCTAGAGCCAGCAGGATATTTCAGTGACTGGCAGGTCCTGTGTGAGAGGTTATACATCAAAACTCAAGAACACTTGAAAATCCATGTTTGGTGAGAGGTCCTGCCACAAGGTGCTAAACAGCAGTAGTGAAAGGATTCCTCAGTTCAAATGGAAAACTCCTGGGAAACGCTACCAGTGAAACAGCACTTCAGCTGTCAATCCTGTGCATTTATTATGCTCTCATCACATCACTGCTTGGAATTGCCCATCTACTGACTCAGATGATTACAATACCACTTCAGACGGAGTTTAGAATCACTGGAGACAAAACCAGCTTTGTTTCTCCACAGAGCTCTGCAAAAGTGAGCGAAACCATGCACGTACTTTCACTAAGAGCTTATTTCTATTAATGGCAGGCAGTTCATTTAAACCATCTTTAGTATTTCTACTTTTCATCTTAACTGTGAGGCAAGCAGACTTTCTGCATTCCCATGTTTTCAAGTTAATGAGAGAAAAAAACCTGTATTCTTCAAATATACAATAAAATTACTGTTTTAGTGTGTATCTCACAAAAGGATTCAGGCTACATATTGCAATAGATACGATCACACATGTAAGTAAAGGTCAGCGACTGTTTCCATGGGTAAGCAAGCATCTTTCGCTTTGGTCTCTATCAAAATTTCTCTTTGAAAAAGACATGTAGAACTTGTTTATAAACAAACTGCTTACAAATAGTACTTATGTTTATTACAGATGGGGGGGGGAAGTCACAAACAAAAACTAAATTGACCCAGAAGCTTCCTTCCAAACCCTGAAACAGTAACTCAAACAGATGCAAACTGCTCTATCCACCTCAGGAGGTGATTAGCTCTGAAGACTAAATGAAGGGAGCCTGGAGACCCAAGCAACCTGCCCTGCACGTTGTTTCGGCGGGAACCACGAATTCAGGTGCTCGGCCCCAACCCCAGCCCTTCCCGGGCACTGCCAGCCCCTAGGCACAACCTCGGGCTATTCCAGCAGCCCTAGCTGAGCGATTTCCCCTCACCAATACGCGGTCTCCAGCGCACGGCGATCGGTGGGAAACGCCAAACCAGGCAGCACCACAGTAATTACGTTATTAGTCGCTCCTTTTATTAAGGCTCTGGAAAATTAGCTTAACGTCGTGTACGTCTGTTTGATAACTAAGCCTTTTCGGGTGCCGCAAGGGTACGGAACCCCCCCTCGTCAGGGGGTCTCGCTGCCAAGCACGGAGCGAGGGTCCCCGGCGAAAAGCCCGCCTCTGCCTGCCGGCCGGGGAGCAATGGTGGCCTGTCCCAGCTCTCCGTTGTGCTACCGCTCCATACAAGCGGGGCAGACAACAGTGAGGGAAGAAATGCAAGAGCTGGGGAGGAAGGGGGAGCAGTCAGCCTGCGTCACGCCGCCCAGTATCGCGACAACGGCCCCGCGATAAACTGGAAGCCGCTACGGGCTGCTCCCTACTCTGAAG
>NW_010160671.1:0-14841 GCF_000695765.1 Mesitornis unicolor | reverse complement strand
GCGGGGCGCTGCCGGCAGGAGCCGGCACTGACCTTGCCAGTGGTGCCGTCCCCAAGCACTACTAGCTTGAGCTGGCGGTCCGGACTCTCCTCCTCCTCCGAGTCCGACATGCTCCCTACGCCCCCGGTGGGGAAAGAGAAGAGGCGGAGGGCGGCCGGGAGGAACGGGGTACAGCAGCAAGGAGGCAAAGGGGGAAAGGAGCGAGCGCCGCGCTCACGGAGCCGGCAGGAGCGCAGAGGCCGAAGCCGCCATCTTCCCTCAGCGCTCCCGCAGTCGCTATGGCCCGCATGGGACGAAACCAACGAGGGAGAGGAGAGAAGGGGGAGAGAGTATATCGCGGACGGGCGCTACAGCAACAAGCACAAGCAGGGGGCACCTGTGACGCCCTCACTTCCGTCCGGCTCCCCCTCCTCCAACGGCTGGGGGAATAGTTCAGCCCGCCTCTCCGCTACGCGCAGCAGTGGTTTAGCCCCGAAGTGACGCTCCGCGCGGTAACTAAGGCACGTGGTGGTCAGAGGGCGCGGGGCGGGGCTAGCGGCTCCAACGGCCGGTGCGGTGAATTCTCAGGCGCGGGGAGCTGTCTGTTCTCCCCTTTCCGCCGGGCCCTCTTGACGGTGTTGGCTTCCGGTTCCCCGGGAAGGGCAGCCCAGGCGGGGAAAATGAAAGGGGGGTGATTCCTCGAGGGTGCTCTGGGGAGCAGAAAGCCGGCGGGTGGCCCGGAGTGCTTCCTGGCAAAGGTGACCCGCCTTGGTGGAGCGGTGGTGTTTTCATTCTAGCAACATCCTCCCTCATGGACAAGTCTCCTTCGTGGCTGGGCTTCTGCACAGCAACAAGATATGTCAATATTTTAAAAGAAATGTGCTAACATAGAAAGCAAACATGACAGCAAGCACTGCACCCAGTCCAGCCTCATTTCTCATGTTGCAGCTCAGCCGTTCTTGACGGCTCTTTGCCGAACCTTCTAAGCCCGCCAGATAGGGATGCCACCATTTGCTTACATGATCTACTCAGAAATTTTCTACTCATAAAGGCAATTGGTAAGAAAACTTGTCAACGTAGCCGTAACTGGATTTTAAACCATTATTTTATTATGCACAATGACCATGGAGAACTGTTTATAACCCTCTTTTGCAGCAGTCTTTCACATACTTTAAAACTGTTAGTGTGTCTTCAGTCTGTCTTCTTTTCCGTAGACTAAACACCACCTCTTTGTTCAGTCTTTTCCTGAAGTCTTCTCTAGACTTCTGATTATTCTTGTTGCTTTCCTTTGGCCTCTCTCCACTTGAAGTGGTATGCCAAAACCTGGATACAGTACTTTGGTTGAGGCCTTATGAGTACTGAGTAGAGTGGAAGTATTACTTCATGTGTCTTACATACAATACTGCTGTTTATATATCCCAGTATGATGTTTGCTTTCTTCACGGTATGACATTGCTGACTCATACTGTTTCTGTTTTACTAAGAAACCTCTGAATCCTCTCCTGTTATCAGAATTTCATGTACTTTGAGGTTTTATTCCTGTTTAATCCTTCCAATACAAGAAGTGATAACAATTCTTCAGGCATAGTTTCCACAACAATTTGAACAAAAGAGGCAGATAAAACTGTTTAAAGATGTACTTTAATGGATTCAACATCGAGCTAAGAATTTTTAGAATGACTTTGTGTAATACCTGAATAGAAATCATCCCTGTTTCAGTCTCTTTCAGGATTTTTTTTAATGTATGTCAGAAATTTCCAGTATTACAAGTACACTGTTTTACTCAATCCTCAGCAGGATCAAGATGATTCCTTATTACTCATGTATTCAAGTGTTTGCAGAATTGAAGCCAAATGCTTTCCCAATGACATTCTGAAAAAAAAGGAGAAAAAAGCAGAAAAGACCTTAACGTCTAATGGAAAAACAGACACACATCTTTGCCACTTAATGCTTCAAAACAAATTAAACTTGTTACTCATCAACTATTTTTCACTTCAAATCATCTTTTGGCCTAATTATACTGCAAGTTCTTTTAACTAGGAAATTCATCGAGATCCACATCAGGGCTCAGCTGAACAGCGTTCTTTGGAGGGAAGAGCAACAGTGACAAACATGGAATTTTCCTTTATGATTCCTGACATGCTGAACAATTGTACAATTGGCATTTGACATTTAAAAGCTGCACGCTCCCATCAGGAGACAATCAGATGTGACTGATAAACCACTGTTGGTGGAACTGTTCATATTCCTGCCACTTCTGCCTCAATCACATTAAGAAAGAACTTAAAAGACAAATTCAAAGCTTCCCAATGCTTTTGGGGAGAAGCAGGGTTCTATTAAACCCCAAGATGAGAATTAGGGGTGTTCGGGCTGTGAGAGCAAAAGCAGATTGATCAGAGAGGAAGGTGCTCCAGGTCTCCAGGCTATAGTTATTCTCATTTGAAATACAACAAATAAATGTGTTATAATACACACCCCCAAATTTAATTTTCTTCTTAGATTATATTCCTTTTTCCCACACAAATCACTCAAGCTTATTAAAAGTTAGCATCATCATCTAAATGAGCAAACAGTATAGAAAGAACTGTTTTGTCTTGAATATGGCATTTAAAGTTGTTTTGAGGTTGTGTAGCTGATCTCTTTAAATTAGTACTTACGTATTAAGGCATAATTTTGGAAATACAAATTATACCTGATATGGATAAACACATGGTTGCTGACTGCCAAGAAAGATGAACAGAAAGTACCCCAGGAGACATCAAAGCATTGAAGTGTAACTGGACAACTCAAGCCTCAAGAGCCTCCTTGCAGTTGTTAAGTATATGGACAACAGGGATGTACTAAATTCATTTTTTTAACTATATTAAAAAAAAATCAATGTAAAAGATTAAAGCTTTCTGGTGGAGTTAATATTTTAATTAAGACTAAAACTACAAAAGAGTGTTGTTTACCATTATTTCACTTTACGCTAACATAATGGAGCAAACAATCAGACTGCAAATATTTATACATCTTATTTGTCAATGTTCATCAAGCACATTTTATGTGAAGAGGTACAGATTCTTAGTAACAGTACATCCCCTCTAGGGAAGTTTTCAAATTGAAATGTTTTTGTCGTTGAAATCTTGACTAGATTTCAATACACCCTCCTATTCACATTTTTCAGTGCAAGCCATTGCTTTTCATTTCTGCTGTTGTTTGGAGCTGGCAATCAGAAATATTCACTTTTTTTTTCTCCATCATTTTGTTCAAGTTCAATTAGAAAACAATGGTTGATAATAAGTTTCAGTTTGAAGAATAGCACACTTCCAGTTATGGTTCCTTTACCCTCTTGTTCTTAAGTTACCCTGACTAAATAATTGTGACATACACAGTCTACTGTGTTTGCAAATGCGAATTGTACAAGTGTAAACTAGACCTTTGTGAATGTGTGGTTTTTTAATAATATAGTGTAAGGTTGCATTTCCTACGTGCAAGTATCTACATAGTAAATAGCCAAACGCTCTGAGGAAAGGTGTGAATAAAGCTGAATGAGGCGGAATTTGGGGCTGACAGAAGAAAGAACAGCATGTGTGAGAGCCTGCAACCTTTTTGCCATCCTGGTCAGGAATGCAGGATCATTAGCTAGCCAGTCATCTGTGCTGTCGTCTTCAGCCTTGATGGAAACAGCACATTTCTTAGAGTGACTGACAGGAGCTGTATCCTCTGCTACCAATAGAAGCCATTATTTTAACTTCTGTTCTGCTGTTTTTTCCTGTGATTACCCAAACACATGCATTTCCTTTTGTGTTTCATTCATATCAGTTTTTCTATTTCAAGGCTCTGCACCTGAGATCCATAGACCCTCCTATTCTTCAAGATGGAAATAGCCATTACATCTGTTTGAACAAGGAAAGTGTCATTCTTGAAAAGAAAAACAAAATTGTTGCAAAAAAAGGTGAATGTGCATTAAAAAAAAAGTTAAGATATTTGCTTGTGTTATTGTGTTGATTTTGCCACTCAGCTCTGGAGCAGAGTAGAAAGCAGCTGTTGCTTTTAATTGCACTAGATATTTACAAATAAAACCCAAACTGTTTCTTCTTCATTGGTATAGTCTCTAATGTCTTTACCAGATAGTCCTTCTCTCTGCACTGCTTGATTACTGAGCCTTGAGTCAGACTCAGTGATTAATGTGGCTGACTAGATTGACAACTGAGTGGAAATGGTAAATAATCACTTGTTTTTATACATGTTAAAAACAAGTTGGAAGTCCTTGCTTTTGGAAGGGCATTCTTCCATCTTGCTTCCTGCTAACCTAAGGTCATTTAAGGAGTAACTGCTTTAAGTGCTTGTTGATTGCAGTGATGTAAACGTCTCTGGCCCAGACACAGCAGTGAACAAGACTTTCCACATAGGATTATGGTTAAACTGAAGGCTGCAACTTTTATGAACTACATTGCCTAATAAAACAGGGAAGAACTGCTAGCCAGCTGTTCCCCACAAACTACCCAGTAAAAAAGGACCAATGAGGTTCACCAAGCACAAGACCATGGAGGTCAAGCTATATGTTTAAGAGAAGGCTAACCGCATCCTCCCTTCTGCAAAAGTGACCAAGGTATGTGGCCCCAAACAACATACACTGTTTGTGCTGGGGAGATAAAAGTAAGTAGTAGCTTTTTTCTTCATGTAAGGTGCTCACTTTCCACTGCATTGTGGAAAGGAATATAACTACCTGACACCTGGCTAGTATTTAAGACATGAAAAGTAATTCTGGCCACAGCTAACATAAAAACCCACACTGGAAACTTGCTTTCCAGTTGTGTGAATGCACAAACAAGTTCTCTGGTCTTTCCACTAGACAAATTTGCTAGTAAAGCCACACCACATTTGCAGTGTGGTAAGCACTTTTTCTCACTGTTGAAGGAAAGCATGCTAGCCAACTCAGAGTAGAAGATAGAGCAACAACCAGGCTAAATAGCAACAACAGTTAGAGGAAGAAAGAGAAGGGGGTTGAAAAGACCTTCAAAACACAAACTAATTTATAGAAGAAGCAGCTGGATTTCACACAAAGTACATCTACTGTGAGAGGGTCGTGCAAATTTGAAGTTTTCCACCTGAACACAGAGGATCACTGGGAACTCCTGTTCCTTGTCTCCAAACTACAATGCTTGTTAGAATAATGGAGAAAGCTTTCTCACAGTATTGACCTGTTACCAGTCCAATTAAAAGCCATTAATTTTTTATTCCTTTTATAACAACGTGGAAAGTAATTCTGGGATTATTTTCCAGCATCTAGGACGGCAGGTTTAGAAGGAACTACATGAATCACTGATGTCCTGTTGTAGAATTTCTGATGAGAACCATCAAGTTCCATCACAAAAGCAGGAAAGTCATTTGCCCTCACCACCCTTGCTGGAAGCTTCTTCTAGAGTTTAGTGGTTTTGACTCCATGTGGTGGGTTGACTGCACGTGACAGATAGGCTCCCGTCCAGTCACTTGCTTAATCTCCCTCAGCAGGATGAGGGAGAGAATCAGAAGGACAAAAACAAGCAATAAAGACTGAGATAATGACAGTTTAATAAGTGAAACAAAGGTGCATGCACAATCAAAGCAAAAAAAAAAAAGGAATTCATTCACTACTTCCCATCAGCAGGTAGATGCTTCCTTGAAGGCAGAGTCTCAGCATGTGTAACAGTTACTTGGAAAGACAAATGCCATAAGCTCAAACATGCCCCCTTCCTCTTCTTTTCCCCAAGCTTTTACAGCTGAGCACTACAATTGCATTTTATTTTTTCACAAATAAATCACATTTCCAATAGACCTAGTAGCCATCTCATTCTCCTCTTAAATTGTTAGCTATGATGTCTTATCTTCAGCTGGAGATTTGGTTACTGGTTTCCAAGTGTATGACCTTGCACTTTATATGGCTGACTCTTATCCCACATGAAGTGTTTCGAACCACAGAGCAGTCCAGTTCTTTTAGCCCAGTATCTTGGGCTCCTCTATAGCTTCCCAACATTCTCTTACCAATCAATCAGTCTGATCCTGCTTCTTGTGGGCAGCTCTTTAAGAAATACATTACACAGGATTGCACCTGAAGCTTATTGTTGAGGTAACCCATCCACTGCAACTTGATACTTCTTTCAGTAATATCCATCATCATTTTCTCTTTAGCCAGTTTTCCTATCTTCACTTCTACTGATTTCCACCTCTCTAACTCAATGACAAGCTACTCTATCTTTATCAAAGTCCTTATAGATGGTATCTACCATATAGTCCTTGTCTAAAAAATCTTTCAGCAAAGAAAACTGTCACATTAATCTGACACATGAGGTAAACCTGTGTTGAAATGTATCCTATTTTCCATTTGCCTGGAGGTCCTTATTAATTTTTTTTTTTCACGCTGAACTTTATGCCAAGAGAAATCCCTTGGATGTATATCAGTAAATGCCTTTATATAATTAACCAATCTGTGAAAATATTATCTACTTGCAAACGATTCACAGGAAGACAAACTCAGTTTTCTCAATAAGTTATTAATTGCATGTGATTTTTAAGACTTACATGATAGGGACTTTATACCTTTCAGCATTTTTATGATCAGTCTCTCCAACAATAATCATTTGCTATTAATCTCCATCCAAGGAACTGCACGTGCATGAGCTGAATGAACCTTGACATGGGAAACCCTCTGCAATCCCCTTTCTGCCAAGTCTAACTGACCTGCTCAAAGTCATATATGATGCCAGCCTCAAAGGAAAGATTAGAGCTCAGGGTTTCCTACCTCGACTTCTCCAAAAATACAGTTATCTCCAACACTAAACTGTTTGTCATGACTGTTGTACCTAAACATGCAGTTCTGTGTTCACTACAGCACATACCAACCATGCTTTCAGTGTGTTTAAACCTAAATAGTTTCCCAGACTGCTAGGCTTTATTTTACTAGTCTCTATATAGCATAGAAAAGTGTTCTGGGTTGTGATCCACTTAGGAAAACTTGAATCTCTGTTCCGGAATCTATTTTCCAAAAAGAGATCTCTCTAGGCTTTGAATTATTTTGGTTATGTATCTGCATAGCTCTTCAGGAAGCTCCCATACTCTATTGCAAAAAGCATTACCAGCCAGAGTACAGAAGGACTCAGATGTGAAGAGACGAGAGCCTACCCCTCCACTCCTTCACTGGTCAGCCTCCTTGTCTATAAATATCTTGGCAGCTGGAAGGTACTGATGGTCAAGTACAATTATCTGTCATATTGAATAAGGTTGTCTCGTTGTTTCTTGGTTCTCCCCCATGACTGTGGCAGGTTCCTGTTTCTTTATCTCTAGATTGCAATTTGCAATTTTTAAGGAACAAGTATGATCTGTTTGCTATACCTGTGTACATCATTTAGTGAATTAAGATCCCTATGCCTGACTATAGATTTTAGCTGCTGTGAATACGCAAGGAATAGTGTCAGGTGTACACATCCTCTGAAATTACTTAACTGAATGCACGCTTTCCTCTGAAACTTTAATAGAAGAGGTAGGGTTGCATTGACTGTAGACACCCAAGCCTGATCATCTTGAGTAGGCAACTGTTCCAGTTCAAAATTACTTTGAAATGTCTGTAAAATGTCATTTAATAGCCTCCTAATCAGCAATGTACTGCCGTTAAAAAATATGTAAGATACAGGGCAAGAGAGAATGAAGCCTAGCATTACCTCCACAAACCATCTAGCTATTCATCAGCTGTACCGTTTCAGTGCAACATGTCAGCAAATCAAGGCATAGATGACTGAAGCACTATCTACCCCAGTATACTTTGCCAGAAAATTATCCCCATTTGAATGACTAAATGTAACAAGTCTTAATCAGCTTTGAAATTACTATTGTGCCCGACAGGCATTTGTGTCACTATGCGGTGTGGCAGAGGGCTTTGACTGACATTCAGAGAGCAAACAACTGCAGCAGTGTATGATGTTATCATCCCCATCCCCTCCGTTCTTTGCTACCACACCTCTGCCCGTGGTCACCACCACAGCAAGAGATTCGGCAGAGATGAACAGGCACCCACACCTCACCCACACCACAGCCTCATGCCTTTGCATGAACTCATCTTCATCAGTGACTTTAGCCATGATACAAGCAGTGAGGCCAGACACAAATCCCTGCTGCCACTTCAGCTACTGTGGCATCCAGCAAACTGGAGAACTGGTGCCTTGGCTAGGTAGCTGAGCATCACAGTCCAATTCAGCAGCTGACTTCTTGTAGTTCTAATAAGCACACTCTCTTGGATATTACTTGTCTTGTTTAACACAGTAAGGCTCACAGCTCAGTGGAAACGTCTCAACTGGAATGACGAAGGCGAAAATTTCAAATATTTTTCCTGTCCTTATTTCTTATTGCACATGACAAACTAGAATCAGAATTACCTGTCAATAATCCATAAGTGAGAATGATCAGCAGAATTACATATCTGGGATAACTGATTTTCAAAACCCTACTTTGTATTGATTTTTTTTCTGATGTGGTATCAGAGGTTATGACTCACCCAAAATGCTTTTGCTAAATGCTAGCCTGTGTGCTCCCAAACTAATTTCCTCCCAGTAAATTTTGCATCTTTGAGGGCAGTTCATTTACCACTGCCAAAACTATAGGTGCTCTTGATGGAACTGAAGTAGCTTTATGGCATGATTATCTCAGATCTATGTTTAGCCAAACTGTAGAGATGTATTAGCAACCCCGTAAATACAGAAAATAGTAGGGAAAAGATAGGAGAAGCACACCAGAAAAACTTAAAAGCAACAACTGTGACAGAATTTTAATATCTAAATCTGTACTCAAGTAGACCAAGATGGAAGCTTGCAGTTAAGGTTTTGGAAACACGCAGCTATTAATGATGAGATATTAGATATTATTTTCAGTGTCTTGAGGATTCCACCACATATAGCAGCTAATAGTGGATCAGCTCCTGATGGTTTTACTTTACTTTACTCAGGCAAAATACTAGCTGATTAATAACAAACTAAAATTCATGTTCTGTTTGTCAATACATTAAATGGATTAGGAGCTTGCACAGCTTATTGCATAGACCTGATGAAATACTGTCAAAAATACACATCTGGAGTACTATGAGAACTGAGATTCAGACTTAAAATTAGATGTGCTGGCTCTTTAATCTTTCTCACCATGCAACACAAATTGATATGTTTGGAGTAATTTTCTATGGTTACTTATAACTAGAATACATGTTTTTAGAAGAAAATATGATATTTGAGTTGATAGAGTTCCTTTCAAATGGACAAACACCCACAGCCACACACACTGACCTCTGTATCTGTAACTGCTGGAGCACATCAAGTGAAATGTCTGGATTTTAGATCCCCTCTGGCAAACACAAACCTGTTGGATGCTGTGCAATTCTGTCACTTCACTTTGGTGCTTCAGTGGCAGCTGTAATCTTCTGAGAAAAAATTGGTCTCATAAATGTCTGAGCTGTTTGGCCGAGTTCCTGCAATCCTTTGCCTACATAAAACTGCCTTCTCCTCAAGCTCTGTTATCCATTAAAATGTTGCCAGAGATCTCCACTGATCTCACGTTGTCATACAAGAATTTTTCCAAAATACACCCTGCTAGAATTCAGCTTTAAGTGATAGGTGTTCGTGTGTTTTCATTTGTCCTGAGTCATTCGATGTCTGTCCCAAGTGCAAAACAAGGATCCTTGAGCCAGACTCTTGCTATGCACATGCAAAGAAATTTCGTGGAGATAAAAGGGGAAAATCTGACTGGTCTAAAGGGTGGTATCACTGCTAACCCTGTTTTATTTTCTGCCTAGTGAGAATTAAGAGAATAAAGCTTAAACAATATACAATGTAAACACAACAGAGGGCATGAGCCTGTCAACCTATCATTGACATGAGACATGCATACCTGGATCCTGACAAGGATATTTTGTCAGCAAAGGTGATAATGAGGTTTTGAAAAGTGCACATTTAAAAACGATGAATGCTTTAGAGTTGTGCTTATACAAGTTGTGATTTAAACAGCTGGAAGCTTCAATTTGAGCCACTAAAATTCAAAATGACAGAAACTTTAAAAATTTTATTGCTCTGCATTTAACAAAATTTAAATTTACAAACTGTCACTTTGAAATGCTGAATGACTTATAGTTTAGAACACTGAACACCAATTTAGTTTGTGCCTGAAGTTCATTGCTTCCTACTTACGATCTTTTTCAGATACCCAAAATAATCCTTTGATCCATGCATTTTTATTATCTATTTTAATTCAGCTTTGGCCCCAGAAATATACTGGCTTTGCAGGAAAATCAGGGAAAGACATATATCTTGTTGCCATAAAAACAAACAAACAATCAATCAAACAGGTATAATTAAAAGCTCTCTTTCTGCTTGTTTAATGTGCTAATATGAGAACATTAAGGCCAATGTACCATCTACTGCTTGGTCGCTCCAGCTGTCTGGATTTTTTTGTTAATTTACAGACTCAATTATGTAGACTCTAGACTCTTAAATCCCCAGCATTGGTGGCTGGTAAGTTAGATGGTTAATGAAGAAACATAGAGTAGGAAACTCCTTTAATCCCTGTTTTATAAGTATCTTGGGTAACATTTTTAGGAGAACGAGGATCAAAGATTATAACTTTTAAGAAACTCTCAAGACAGGAATAAATGTACATGGTTTTAAGGCACCCCTAAAAATTATGAGATGGCTAATACCCCCATGATTCTGTGGTCTGTTCTAAAACAAAAATATTAAGCCAAATGTTTGGCTCTGTATAATAAAAACAGATTATCTAATGGTTTCCAGTGGGAAATATGAGAAAGACCATTCATAAAGACTCTGTAATAGTTATGAATTATAAATACTTCCTCATTTTCAGTATAAACTGAGACTCCAATAGAAACTGTTAGATATTTATTCACATGCCCTCAAAGGGACTGCATGTGGACATTTTTAATTAACATTATTTGCAACACCTTACTCAAGTTACTCATTATAAATTTGACATATTTTGAAGTCCCGACCAGAAAGTTTTCATCACTTACTCTAATTACACCATTCTTATATGACTTTAATACTTTTAAAAGGGTACAGTGATTTGCAATCTATACTTACTTTAATTAAAAAAGAAAACTGTGTTTAAGTAATCTAGGTCATAACAGACCTAAAAAAAAAAAAGTCAGGAAACATTAAATAAATTTTGGGTCATTATCTTTAACATGCCACTAGACCTTCTCTGTAAGGAATAAAATCAGATAATTTAAAAGTAAAAGCACAATTTGACAGCCCTTCTGCATTTCCAGAGATGCCTCTGTTGTCCCCATTTTACCCTTCCCTTTCCAGCTCCCCAAAGTGTTCTTATGTTTGTTTGTGGGTATAAAACGGGTACATCACCCTCAGTTTACCTCTGTCCTCACTGTCCAGATGTCTGTGTCAGTCAGTTCAAATGATTAGGCTAGGGTAAAACTTTCTTGTTTTGCCTCATTTGAATTATTTTCCTTAGCTTTTCTCTTTTATGCAGTTTTATCTATTGAAGCCATTCACCGAAACTGCATGGTGAATCTGCAGAGATTTGTCTGAGGTTACACTGCTAGTAGCAAAGGCAGAAAATATGTAGAAAACTATTGACAGGACCTTCATGTTTATGTCTATAAAGAATAAAAAAACTCTGCTGGTTTCTTCCTAGAAAATACTAAATATGACTAGAAGAAAAGTACCCTTGGAGAGACTGGAGAGATGAGCATAGCCTTAGCTGTACCATAATAGGAACAGAAAAAACTGCTCATCCTTTGAGAAGATTCAACAGGTTCGATTATGCTTAAACTTTGCTCTTTAGCAAGAAGCTAAAAGGTCAAAGTTTAGCGTCTGAAATAAAATAGGCACTTGTCACCTCCCTTGTGCTAGACTGCCTGCAGACTCAGCTACACTTTTTGTTTGCAAATTACACTGTTTCATTGAAACTAGATGACAGAGACTCTGGTTTTGTAAGTAATAGCTGAAACCCTAGGACACAAGATGGCAGTGTCAGACACCATGAACCAGGCCAGACTGGTTCAGCTGGATCTCTTGGGAGCAGGGACAGAAGTAAGCAGCACTGGGGTCTTCGTGCATTCCTGGATACTCCTTTGGAACTCTTGCTAGGAAGCTGAGACCTTTCTCTTCCAACAATACCTGGAAGATGCCCTGCAGAAGGAATTAAGAAACAATACTCACCGTATAACAGGTCTTGGTCCCACTCAAATCTCTGAGATCTCCAGGTTTAAGTTGGTGTGTTAAGACATAAAATAATATGTATCTTGCAAAGTTGTCAAGGAAAACAGACCTTCTGTCACTGAAATAGTGCTTTTCTTTCCCTGCGTTTATCCTAGCAGAGAACGGAGATAGAGGGTTTGGGGTTTGGTTGGGGGGGGGTTGTGATTTTAGGGGTTTTTTTCCAAATTCATATATCACCAGACTCTGTAGCTGGCTAGACTGACACACTTAGTAAAAGCCTAATCTTTGACAAAGACATACAGGAAATTTTAATAGTTTTTAAATATCATGGTTTTGTCTTCTTGTTTGTTTTAGGAAGCTCACTGTAACTGATGAGGGTGAGCATATGAAGGTCAGAGTGGAGAAGGTACGAATGTCATCTAAAAAGTGGCAAAAGCCCCAGCCCAAACCTGGCAGAAATTGAACTATCTGGAGTCCAGACACCTGGCAGAGTCTCGGTGGGAAAATAAACTTCAAAGACTCTTTAATCACACCAGTATGTTCAAACCCAGTGAAGGTCTTTAACAATTATTGTTCTGCTGAGTTTGGGGTATTCTTACTGGGGTGTCCTTGGTGGCTTTCCTAGCACTACCGAGAGCCTGAAGCCCCAGTTCTGTCACACTGAGGGACATGGGTCTATTCCTTCGCATGATGCAGTTCTGGGTCCCCCAACCTCCCAGGTGCAAAATTTTCACTAAGTATCCTTGCTTGAGCAAGAACACAAGCTGAACACTTCTGCAGCTGATGTAAAACTGGGCAGATCCCTCGGGGGCGAGGGGAGGAAGGATGAAAAGGTGTTTGAGGACCCCGGTGGTGCAGATACAGGTGGGAGAACTCAGTGGTACTCGGGCCCTGCCGAAATAAGGGCCAGTGGAATAAAGCACCCGGGGAGTAGTTGGCAAAGCCATGGGGCTGGCGTACCGTATGCCGGGGGCAGGGAGCAAGGATCCAGAGGAGGGTCCCGGCTCCCAAATCCCCCATCCGCCCTGTTGCCGGCCCCGGCGCTGTGTTTGGATCCGCCTGAGAACTGAGACGTTTCTGGCCAGCTTTCGTTTGCCAGGCTAGAAGCCCTCGCTCCTGGCACTCAGTTGGTATTAGCCGACTCGCAGTGCGTAATTTTTAACATGTAGGGGGCTAGTGGGTTTTTTTCCATCGTCTTTACCTCGAAATCGAGGGCTGAGATAGTATTCTCTTTAGTTCTTGGGGAAACTGCAGTAACACCTCAGACATGCCACCTCGACGTGGCAGTTTAACTAGAAATAAACATCCTAATCCAAATACCCCGCCGTGAACCGAGAAACCTCTAACAGGCGATCCCTCTAGTCCTTACTTATTGAGGGAGAAATCCTTCCACTTTCTCTGTTAAAAAGGCTACAAGAACCACATTTCCCCAGCCCCAGCCACCCAAAGCGGGGTTGGATGTGTCTGCTCTTTGCGGGGCCGTTTCGCCGTTTCTGCGGTATCCCTCCCGCAGAGGAGCGGGGCCGGGGCGGTGCGGCGGCCTGGCCAAATTCAGCACTTGTCCGCGGATGACAGTTCCCTCTCGCCGCCCTGAGCTGGGGTTCGGCGGCGGCGGCTGGCCTGGCAGCAATCTTCGCATGTATTCCCGCAGCATCCCCTCCTGCATCCCCGCAGCATCCCCGTAGCGTTCCTGCAGCGCCTCCTCAGCGTCCTCGCAGCATCCCCCCGGCCGCTTCACCTCTGGAGGACACCGCTGTCTTCTTGCCCTGCCGCCGCCGACAGCTTTGTCGCCGGTGCCCAGCGAAGAAAAAGCAGGAAAAAAAATGTAAAAGGGCATTAAACAGGAGCTGTCGGGTTTGGGTGGGTTTTAAGCTTTTGCAATATCCAAAGCAGCGGGGAACGGTTGTGTGCGGGGAGGCTTGAGTTCACGAGTGGGTTTTGTAGAGGCGCTCACAGGACGCGACAAGGAGGTGAGGGCACTGAGAATACCCGGGCAATGCCGCGACACTCTCGGGCGAGTGGCCCGCACAGTGGTGGTCTGCGCCCCTGGGACAGATCTGCCTGTTCCACTGGAAACACGCGTGTCTTTGCGCGACCCTGTCTGCGCCTCTGTGTAGCTCTAGCGAGGCCTTGGGCTCCGTCGGTGAGCATTGCACTGCGGGGAGGGCAGCGCAGCGCCAGGATCTGATCCTGTGTACTCCCTGCCCTTCTTTGCAGCTGTGACTGGGATATCCACAGTCATTTATTCCTGCCGGAGGAAATTATTCGTGTGGCTTTTTAAACGTACGAGCAGCAGAAATATTTAGGGCTTTAAAAGCAAGCGATGCCCGTAGAAACACGGAGTTTCTTGCCTTGCAGCACTCGACAGGTTCGTTGTGCCGTGGATGTTGTGCTGTGGGTGTTGTGCCGTGGATGTTGTGCCGTGGATGTTGTGCTGTGGGTGTTGTGTCGTGGATGTTGTGCCGTGGATGTTGTGTCGTGGCAGTCGTGGCGCGTTTCCGTCATGCGGGGCTTATAACCAAACGCCACGGATTCAATCGTTCATTCATTCATTTAAATAAATAAATAATATAAAAGAAAAGTAAAAAGGAATCACCCAGGGTAATTCCTCACCCGGTTGCTTTTGAAGTCTGCCTGCGCAGTGGGGGATGCCCCAACGACCGAGGCGGCC